>NW_028283304.1:0-23797 GCF_059441175.1 Urocampus carinirostris
CAGACAGACAGACAGACAGACAGACAGACAGACAGACAGACAGACAGACAGACAGACAGACAGACAGACAGACAGACAGACAGACAGACAGACAGACAGACAGACAGACAGACAGACAGACAGACAGACAGACAGACAGACAGACAGACAGACAGACAGACAGACAGACAGACAGACAGACAGACAGACAGACAGACAGACAGACAGACAGACAGACAGACAGACAGACAGACAGACAGACAGACAGACAGACAGACAGACAGACAGACAGACAGACAGACAGACAGACAGACAGACAGACAGACAGACAGACAGACAGACAGACAGACAGACAGACAGACAGACAGACAGACAGACAGACAGACAGACAGACAGACAGACAGACAGACAGACAGACAGACAGACAGACAGACAGACAGACAGACAGACAGACAGACAGACAGACAGACAGACAGACAGACAGACAGACAGACAGACAGACAGACAGACAGACAGACAGACAGACAGACAGACAGACAGACAGACAGACAGACAGACAGACAGACAGACAGACAGACAGACAGACAGACAGACAGACAGACAGACAGACAGACAGACAGACAGACAGACAGACAGACAGACAGACAGACAGACAGACAGACAGACAGACAGACAGACAGACAGACAGACAGACAGACAGACAGACAGACAGACAGACAGACAGACAGACAGACAGACAGACAGACAGACAGACAGACAGACAGACAGACAGACAGACAGACAGACAGACAGACAGACAGACAGACAGACAGACAGACAGACAGACAGACAGACAGACAGACAGACAGACAGACAGACAGACAGACAGACAGACAGACAGACAGACAGACAGACAGACAGACAGACAGACAGACAGACAGACAGACAGACAGACAGACAGACAGACAGACAGACAGACAGACAGACAGACAGACAGACAGACAGACAGACAGACAGACAGACAGACAGACAGACAGACAGACAGACAGACAGACAGACAGACAGACAGACAGACAGACAGACAGACAGACAGACAGACAGACAGACAGACAGACAGACAGACAGACAGACAGACAGACAGACAGACAGACAGACAGACAGACAGACAGACAGACAGACAGACAGACAGACAGACAGACAGACAGACAGACAGACAGACAGACAGACAGACAGACAGACAGACAGACAGACAGACAGACAGACAGACAGACAGACAGACAGACAGACAGACAGACAGACAGACAGACAGACAGACAGACAGACAGACAGACAGACAGACAGACAGACAGACAGACAGACAGACAGACAGACAGACAGACAGACAGACAGACAGACAGACAGACAGACAGACAGACAGACAGACAGACAGACAGACAGACAGACAGACAGACAGACAGACAGACAGACAGACAGACAGACAGACAGACAGACAGACAGACAGACAGACAGACAGACAGACAGACAGACAGACAGACAGACAGACAGACAGACAGACAGACAGACAGACAGACAGACAGACAGACAGACAGACAGACAGACAGACAGACAGACAGACAGACAGACAGACAGACAGACAGACAGACAGACAGACAGACAGACAGACAGACAGACAGACAGACAGACAGACAGACAGACAGACAGACAGACAGACAGACAGACAGACAGACAGACAGACAGACAGACAGACAGACAGACAGACAGACAGACAGACAGACAGACAGACAGACAGACAGACAGACAGACAGACAGACAGACAGACAGACAGACAGACAGACAGACAGACAGACAGACAGACAGACAGACAGACAGACAGACAGACAGACAATTCCTTTTGAGGAATTGGAAAGAAAATTGAATGAGGTTCCTTTTTCTAGAATGGGTTTTCCGACAGTCAACTTTTGTCCTGTTCGGTCCCTGATGGTCTAGTGGCTAGGATCCAGCACTCTCACTGCTGTGGCCTGGGTTCGATTCCCGGTCAGGTCTATTATAATAGACGGAAAGACAGAAAATTCTTATTGGAGAAAGCATTGAAAGAGGTTCCTTTTCTAGAATGGATTTGACGACAGTCAACTTTTTTCTAGTAAAGTCCCTGGTGGTCTAGTGGCTAGGATCCAGCACTCTCACTGCTGTGGCCTGGGTTCGATTCCAGGTCAGGGAAACTGTTACACGCAGACAGACAATTCCTTTTGAGGAATTGGAAAGAAAATTGAAAGAGGTTCCTTTTTCTAGAATGGGTTTTCCGACAGTCAACTTTTGTCTAGTAAAGTCCTTGGTGGTCTAGTGGCTAGGATCCAGCACTCTCACTGCTGTGGCCCGGGTTCGATTCCAGGTCAGGGAAACTGTTACACGCAGATAGAAAATTCCTTTTGAGGAATTGGAAAGAAAATTGAAAGAGGTTCCTTTTTCTAGAATGGGTTTGACGACAGTCAACTTTTTTCTAGTAAAGTCCTTGGTGGTCTAGTGGCTAGGATCCAGCACTTTCACTGCTGTGGCCCGGGTTCGATTCCAGGGAAACTGTTACACGCAGATAGAAAATTCCTTTTGAGGAATTGGAAAGAAAATTGAAAGAGGTTCCTTTTTCTAGAATGGGTTTGACGACAGTCAACTTTTTTCTAGTAAAGTCCTTGGTGGTCTAGTGGCTAGGATCCAGCACTCTCACTGCTGTGGCCCGGGTTCGATTCCAGGTCAGGGAAACTGTTACACGCAGATAGAAAATTCCTTTTGAGGAATTGGAAAGAAAATTGAAAGAGGTTCCTTTTTCTAGAATGGGTTTGACGACAGTCAACTTTTTTCTAGTAAAGTCCTCGGTGGTCTAGTGGCTAGGATCCAGCACTCTCACTGCTGTGGCCTGGGTTCGATTCCAGGTCAGGGAAACTGTTACACGCAGATAGAAAATTCCTTTTGAGGAATTGGAAAGAAAATTGAAAGAGGTTCCTTTTTCTAGAATGGGTTTGACGACAGTCAACTTTTTTTTAGTGAAGTCCTTGGTGGACTAGTGGCTAGGATCCAGCACTTTCACTGCTGTGGCCCGGGTTTGATTCCCGGTCAGGGAAACTATGACAGACAGACAGACAGACAGACAGACAGACAGACAGACAGACAGACAGACAGACAGACAGACAGACAGACAGACAGACAGACAGACAGACAGACAGACAGACAGACAGACAGACAGACAGACAGACAGACAGACAGACAGACAGACAGACAGACAGACAGACAGACAGACAGACAGACAGACAGACAGACAGACAGACAGACAGACAGACAGACAGACAGACAGACAGACAGACAGACAGACAGACAGACAGACAGACAGACAGACAGACAGACAGACAGACAGACAGACAGACAGACAGACAGACAGACAGACAGACAGACAGACAGACAGACAGACAGACAGACAGACAGACAGACAGACAGACAGACAGACAGACAGACAGACAGACAGACAGACAGACAGACAGACAGACAGACAGACAGACAGACAGACAGACAGACAGACAGACAGACAGACAGACAGACAGACAGACAGACAGACAGACAGACAGACAGACAGACAGACAGACAGACAGACAGACAGACAGACAGACAGACAGACAGACAGACAGACAGACAGACAGACAGACAGACAGACAGACAGACAGACAGACAGACAGACAGACAGACAGACAGACAGACAGACAGACAGACAGACAGACAGACAGACAGACAGACAGACAGACAGACAGACAGACAGACAGACAGACAGACAGACAGACAGACAGACAGACAGACAGACAGACAGACAGACAGACAGACAGACAGACAGACAGACAGACAGACAGACAGACAGACAGACAGACAGACAGACAGACAGACAGACAGACAGACAGACAGACAGACAGACAGACAGACAGACAGACAGACAGACAGACAGACAGACAGACAGACAGACAGACAGACAGACAGACAGACAGACAGACAGACAGACAGACAGACAGACAGACAGACAGACAGACAGACAGACAGACAGACAGACAGACAGACAGACAGACAGACAGACAGACAGACAGACAGACAGACAGACAGACAGACAGACAGACAGACAGACAGACAGACAGACAGACAGACAGACAGACAGACAGACAGACAGACAGACAGACAGACAGACAGACAGACAGACAGACAGACAGACAGACAGACAGACAGACAGACAGACAGACAGACAGACAGACAGACAGACAGACAGACAGACAGACAGACAGACAGACAGACAGACAGACAGACAGACAGACAGACAGACAGACAGACAGACAGACAGACAGACAGACAGACAGACAGACAGACAGACAGACAGACAGACAGACAGACAGACAGACAGACAGACAGACAGACAGACAGACAGACAGACAGACAGACAGACAGACAGACAGACAGACAGACAGACAGACAGACAGACAGACAGACAGACAGACAGACAGACAGACAGACAGACAGACAGACAGACAGACAGACAGACAGACAGACAGACAGACAGACAGACAGACAGACAGACAGACAGACAGACAGACAGACAGACAGACAGACAGACAGACAGACAGACAGACAGACAGACAGACAGACAGACAGACAGACAGACAGACAGACAGACAGACAGACAGACAGACAGACAGACAGACAGACAGACAGACAGACAGACAGACAGACAGACAGACAGACAGACAGACAGACAGACAGACAGACAGACAGACAGACAGACAGACAGACAGACAGACAGACAGACAGACAGACAGACAGACAGACAGACAGACAGACAGACAGACAGACAGACAGACAGACAGACAGACAGACAGACAGACAGACAGACAGACAGACAGACAGACAGACAGACAGACAGACAGACAGACAGACAGACAGACAGACAGACAGACAGACAGACAGACAGACAGACAGACAGACAGACAGACAGACAGACAGACAGACAGACAGACAGACAGACAGACAGACAGACAGACAGACAGACAGACAGACAGACAGACAGACAGACAGACAGACAGACAGACAGACAGACAGACAGACAGACAGACAATTCCTTTTGAGGAATTGGAAAGAAAATTGAATGAGGTTCCTTTTTCTAGAATGGGTTTTCCGACAGTCAACTTTTGTCCTGTTCGGTCCCTGATGGTCTAGTGGCTAGGATCCAGCACTCTCACTGCTGTGGCCTGGGTTCGATTCCCGGTCAGGTCTATTATAATAGACGGAAAGACAGAAAATTCTTATTGGAGAAAGCATTGAAAGAGGTTCCTTTTCTAGAATGGATTTGACGACAGTCAACTTTTTTCTAGTAAAGTCCCTGGTGGTCTAGTGGCTAGGATCCAGCACTCTCACTGCTGTGGCCTGGGTTCGATTCCAGGTCAGGGAAACTGTTACACGCAGACAGACAATTCCTTTTGAGGAATTGGAAAGAAAATTGAAAGAGGTTCCTTTTTCTAGAATGGGTTTTCCGACAGTCAACTTTTGTCCTGTTCGGTCCCTGATGGACTAGTGGCTAGGATCCAGCACTCTCACTGCTGTGGCCCGGGTTCGATTCCCGGTCAGGGATATTATAATAGACGGAAAGACAGAAAATTCTTATTGGAGAAAGCATTGAAAGAGGTTCCTTTTTCTAGAATGGGTTTGACGACAGTCAACTTTTTTCTAGTAAAGTCCTTGGTGGTCTAGTGGCTAGGATCCAGCACTTTCACTGCTGTGGCCCGGGTTCGATTCCAGGGAAACTCTTACACGCAGATAGAAAATTCCTTTTGAGGAATTGGAAAGAAAATTGAAAGAGGTTCCTTTTTCTAGAATGGGTTTTCCGACAGTCAACTTTTGTCCTGTTCGGTCCCTGATGGACTAGTGGCTAGGATCCAGCACTCTCACTGCTGTGGCCCGGGTTCGATTCCCGGTCAGGGATATTATAATAGACGGAAAGACAGAAAATTCTTATTGGAGAAAGCATTGAAAGAGGTTCCTTTTTCTAGAATGGGTTTGACGACAGTCAACTTTTTTCTAGTAAAGTCCTTGGTGGTCTAGTGGCTAGGATCCAGCACTTTCACTGCTGTGGCCCGGGTTCGATTCCAGGGAAACTCTTACACGCAGATAGAAAATTCCTTTTGAGGAATTGGAAAGAAAATTGAAAGAGGTTCCTTTTTCTAGAATGGGTTTGACGACAGTCAACTTTTTTCTAGTAAAGTCCTTGGTGGTCTAGTGGCTAGGATCCAGCACTCTCACTGCTGTGGCCCGGGTTCGATTCCAGGTCAGGGAAACTGTTACACGCAGATAGAAAATTCCTTTTGAGGAATTGGAAAGAAAATTGAAAGAGGTTCCTTTTTCTAGAATGGGTTTGACGACAGTCAACTTTTTTCTAGTAAATTCCTTGGTGGTCTAGTGGCTAGGATCCAGCACTTTCACTGCTGTGGCCCGGGTTCGATTCCAGGGAAACTCTTACACGCAGATAGAAAATTCCTTTTGAGGAATTGGAAAGAAAATTGAAAGAGGTTCCTTTTTCTAGAATGGGTTTGACGACAGTCAACTTTTTTCTAGTAAAGTCCTTGGTGGTCTAGTGGCTAGGATCCAGCACTCTCACTGCTGTGGCCCGGGTTCGATTCCAGGTCAGGGAAACTGTTACACGCAGATAGAAAATTTCTTTTGAGGAATTGGAAAGAAAATTGAAAGAGGTTCCTTTTTCTAGAATGGGTTTGACGACAGTCAACTTTTTTCTAGTAAAGTCCTTGGTGGTCTAGTGGCTAGGATCCAGCACTTTCACTGCTGTGGCCCGGGTTCGATTCCAGGGAAACTGTTACACGCAGATAGAAAATTCCTTTTGAGGAATTGGAAAGAAAATTGAAAGAGGTTCCTTTTTCTAGAATGGGTTTGACGACAGTCAACTTTTTTCTAGTAAAGTCCTTGGTGGTCTAGTGGCTAGGATCCAGCACTCTCACTGCTGTGGCCCGGGTTCGATTCCAGGTCAGGGAAACTGTTACACGCAGATAGAAAATTCCTTTTGAGGAATTGGAAAGAAAATTGAAAGAGGTTCCTTTTTCTAGAATGGGTTTGACGACAGTCAACTTTTTTCTAGTAAAGTCCTCGGTGGTCTAGTGGCTAGGATCCAGCACTCTCACTGCTGTGGCCTGGGTTCGATTCCAGGTCAGGGAAACTGTTACACGCAGATAGAAAATTCCTTTTGAGGAATTGGAAAGAAAATTGAAAGAGGTTCCTTTTTCTAGAATGGGTTTGACGACAGTCAACTTTTTTTTAGTGAAGTCCTTGGTGGACTAGTGGCTAGGATCCAGCACTTTCACTGCTGTGGCCCGGGTTTGATTCCCGGTCAGGGAAACTATGACAGACAGACAGACAGACAGACAGACAGACAGACAGACAGACAGACAGACAGACAGACAGACAGACAGACAGACAGACAGACAGACAGACAGACAGACAGACAGACAGACAGACAGACAGACAGACAGACAGACAGACAGACAGACAGACAGACAGACAGACAGACAGACAGACAGACAGACAGACAGACAGACAGACAGACAGACAGACAGACAGACAGACAGACAGACAGACAGACAGACAGACAGACAGACAGACAGACAGACAGACAGACAGACAGACAGACAGACAGACAGACAGACAGACAGACAGACAGACAGACAGACAGACAGACAGACAGACAGACAGACAGACAGACAGACAGACAGACAGACAGACAGACAGACAGACAGACAGACAGACAGACAGACAGACAGACAGACAGACAGACAGACAGACAGACAGACAGACAGACAGACAGACAGACAGACAGACAGACAGACAGACAGACAGACAGACAGACAGACAGACAGACAGACAGACAGACAGACAGACAGACAGACAGACAGACAGACAGACAGACAGACAGACAGACAGACAGACAGACAGACAGACAGACAGACAGACAGACAGACAGACAGACAGACAGACAGACAGACAGACAGACAGACAGACAGACAGACAGACAGACAGACAGACAGACAGACAGACAGACAGACAGACAGACAGACAGACAGACAGACAGACAGACAGACAGACAGACAGACAGACAGACAGACAGACAGACAGACAGACAGACAGACAGACAGACAGACAGACAGACAGACAGACAGACAGACAGACAGACAGACAGACAGACAGACAGACAGACAGACAGACAGACAGACAGACAGACAGACAGACAGACAGACAGACAGACAGACAGACAGACAGACAGACAGACAGACAGACAGACAGACAGACAGACAGACAGACAGACAGACAGACAGACAGACAGACAGACAGACAGACAGACAGACAGACAGACAGACAGACAGACAGACAGACAGACAGACAGACAGACAGACAGACAGACAGACAGACAGACAGACAGACAGACAGACAGACAGACAGACAGACAGACAGACAGACAGACAGACAGACAGACAGACAGACAGACAGACAGACAGACAGACAGACAGACAGACAGACAGACAGACAGACAGACAGACAGACAGACAGACAGACAGACAGACAGACAGACAGACAGACAGACAGACAGACAGACAGACAGACAGACAGACAGACAGACAGACAGACAGACAGACAGACAGACAGACAGACAGACAGACAGACAGACAGACAGACAGACAGACAGACAGACAGACAGACAGACAGACAGACAGACAGACAGACAGACAGACAGACAGACAGACAGACAGACAGACAGACAGACAGACAGACAGACAGACAGACAGACAGACAGACAGACAGACAGACAGACAGACAGACAGACAGACAGACAGACAGACAGACAGACAGACAGACAGACAGACAGACAGACAGACAGACAGACAGACAGACAGACAGACAGACAGACAGACAGACAGACAGACAGACAGACAGACAGACAGACAGACAGACAGACAGACAGACAGACAGACAGACAGACAGACAGACAGACAGACAGACAGACAGACAGACAGACAGACAGACAGACAGACAGACAGACAGACAGACAGACAGACAGACAGACAGACAGACAGACAGACAGACAGACAGACAGACAGACAGACAGACAGACAGACAGACAGACAGACAGACAGACAGACAGACAGACAGACAGACAGACAGACAGACAGACAGACAGACAGACAGACAGACAGACAGACAGACAGACAGACAGACAGACAGACAGACAGACAGACAGACAGACAGACAGACAGACAGACAGACAGACAGACAGACAGACAGACAGACAGACAGACAGACAGACAGACAGACAGACAGACAGACAGACAGACAGACAGACAGACAGACAGACAGACAGACAGACAGACAGACAGACAGACAGACAGACAGACAGACAGACAGACAGACAGACAGACAGACAGACAGACAGACAGACAGACAGACAGACAATTCCTTTTGAGGAATTGGAAAGAAAATTGAATGAGGTTCCTTTTTCTAGAATGGGTTTTCCGACAGTCAACTTTTGTCCTGTTCGGTCCCTGATGGTCTAGTGGCTAGGATCCAGCACTCTCACTGCTGTGGCCTGGGTTCGATTCCCGGTCAGGTCTATTATAATAGACGGAAAGACAGAAAATTCTTATTGGAGAAAGCATTGAAAGAGGTTCCTTTTCTAGAATGGATTTGACGACAGTCAACTTTTTTCTAGTAAAGTCCCTGGTGGTCTAGTGGCTAGGATCCAGCACTCTCACTGCTGTGGCCTGGGTTCGATTCCAGGTCAGGGAAACTGTTACACGCAGACAGACAATTCCTTTTGAGGAATTGGAAAGAAAATTGAAAGAGGTTCCTTTTTCTAGAATGGGTTTTCCGACAGTCAACTTTTGTCCTGTTCGGTCCCTGATGGACTAGTGGCTAGGATCCAGCACTCTCACTGCTGTGGCCCGGGTTCGATTCCCGGTCAGGGATATTATAATAGACGGAAAGACAGAAAATTCTTATTGGAGAAAGCATTGAAAGAGGTTCCTTTTTCTAGAATGGGTTTGACGACAGTCAACTTTTTTCTAGTAAAGTCCTTGGTGGTCTAGTGGCTAGGATCCAGCACTTTCACTGCTGTGGCCCGGGTTCGATTCCAGGGAAACTCTTACACGCAGATAGAAAATTCCTTTTGAGGAATTGGAAAGAAAATTGAAAGAGGTTCCTTTTTCTAGAATGGGTTTTCCGACAGTCAACTTTTGTCCTGTTCGGTCCCTGATGGACTAGTGGCTAGGATCCAGCACTCTCACTGCTGTGGCCCGGGTTCGATTCCCGGTCAGGGATATTATAATAGACGGAAAGACAGAAAATTCTTATTGGAGAAAGCATTGAAAGAGGTTCCTTTTTCTAGAATGGGTTTGACGACAGTCAACTTTTTTCTAGTAAAGTCCTTGGTGGTCTAGTGGCTAGGATCCAGCACTTTCACTGCTGTGGCCCGGGTTCGATTCCAGGGAAACTCTTACACGCAGATAGAAAATTCCTTTTGAGGAATTGGAAAGAAAATTGAAAGAGGTTCCTTTTTCTAGAATGGGTTTTCCGACAGTCAACTTTTGTCCTGTTCGGTCCCTGATGGACTAGTGGCTAGGATCCAGCACTCTCACTGCTGTGGCCCGGGTTCGATTCCCGGTCAGGGATATTATAATAGACGGAAAGACAGAAAATTCTTATTGGAGAAAGCATTGAAAGAGGTTCCTTTTTCTAGAATGGGTTTGACGACAGTCAACTTTTTTCTAGTAAAGTCCTTGGTGGTCTAGTGGCTAGGATCCAGCACTTTCACTGCTGTGGCCCGGGTTCGATTCCAGGGAAACTCTTACACGCAGATAGAAAATTCCTTTTGAGGAATTGGAAAGAAAATTGAAAGAGGTTCCTTTTTCTAGAATGGGTTTGACGACAGTCAACTTTTTTCTAGTAAAGTCCTTGGTGGTCTAGTGGCTAGGATCCAGCACTCTCACTGCTGTGGCCCGGGTTCGATTCCAGGTCAGGGAAACTGTTACACGCAGATAGAAAATTCCTTTTGAGGAATTGGAAAGAAAATTGAAAGAGGTTCCTTTTTCTAGAATGGGTTTGACGACAGTCAACTTTTTTCTAGTAAATTCCTTGGTGGTCTAGTGGCTAGGATCCAGCACTTTCACTGCTGTGGCCCGGGTTCGATTCCAGGGAAACTCTTACACGCAGATAGAAAATTCCTTTTGAGGAATTGGAAAGAAAATTGAAAGAGGTTCCTTTTTCTAGAATGGGTTTGACGACAGTCAACTTTTTTCTAGTAAAGTCCTTGGTGGTCTAGTGGCTAGGATCCAGCACTCTCACTGCTGTGGCCCGGGTTCGATTCCAGGTCAGGGAAACTGTTACACGCAGATAGAAAATTTCTTTTGAGGAATTGGAAAGAAAATTGAAAGAGGTTCCTTTTTCTAGAATGGGTTTGACGACAGTCAACTTTTTTCTAGTAAAGTCCTTGGTGGTCTAGTGGCTAGGATCCAGCACTTTCACTGCTGTGGCCCGGGTTCGATTCCAGGGAAACTGTTACACGCAGATAGAAAATTCCTTTTGAGGAATTGGAAAGAAAATTGAAAGAGGTTCCTTTTTCTAGAATGGGTTTGACGACAGTCAACTTTTTTCTAGTAAAGTCCTTGGTGGTCTAGTGGCTAGGATCCAGCACTCTCACTGCTGTGGCCCGGGTTCGATTCCAGGTCAGGGAAACTGTTACACGCAGATAGAAAATTCCTTTTGAGGAATTGGAAAGAAAATTGAAAGAGGTTCCTTTTTCTAGAATGGGTTTGACGACAGTCAACTTTTTTCTAGTAAAGTCCTCGGTGGTCTAGTGGCTAGGATCCAGCACTCTCACTGCTGTGGCCTGGGTTCGATTCCAGGTCAGGGAAACTGTTACACGCAGATAGAAAATTCCTTTTGAGGAATTGGAAAGAAAATTGAAAGAGGTTCCTTTTTCTAGAATGGGTTTGACGACAGTCAACTTTTTTTTAGTGAAGTCCTTGGTGGACTAGTGGCTAGGATCCAGCACTTTCACTGCTGTGGCCCGGGTTTGATTCCCGGTCAGGGAAACTATGACAGACAGACAGACAGACAGACAGACAGACAGACAGACAGACAGACAGACAGACAGACAGACAGACAGACAGACAGACAGACAGACAGACAGACAGACAGACAGACAGACAGACAGACAGACAGACAGACAGACAGACAGACAGACAGACAGACAGACAGACAGACAGACAGACAGACAGACAGACAGACAGACAGACAGACAGACAGACAGACAGACAGACAGACAGACAGACAGACAGACAGACAGACAGACAGACAGACAGACAGACAGACAGACAGACAGACAGACAGACAGACAGACAGACAGACAGACAGACAGACAGACAGACAGACAGACAGACAGACAGACAGACAGACAGACAGACAGACAGACAGACAGACAGACAGACAGACAGACAGACAGACAGACAGACAGACAGACAGACAGACAGACAGACAGACAGACAGACAGACAGACAGACAGACAGACAGACAGACAGACAGACAGACAGACAGACAGACAGACAGACAGACAGACAGACAGACAGACAGACAGACAGACAGACAGACAGACAGACAGACAGACAGACAGACAGACAGACAGACAGACAGACAGACAGACAGACAGACAGACAGACAGACAGACAGACAGACAGACAGACAGACAGACAGACAGACAGACAGACAGACAGACAGACAGACAGACAGACAGACAGACAGACAGACAGACAGACAGACAGACAGACAGACAGACAGACAGACAGACAGACAGACAGACAGACAGACAGACAGACAGACAGACAGACAGACAGACAGACAGACAGACAGACAGACAGACAGACAGACAGACAGACAGACAGACAGACAGACAGACAGACAGACAGACAGACAGACAGACAGACAGACAGACAGACAGACAGACAGACAGACAGACAGACAGACAGACAGACAGACAGACAGACAGACAGACAGACAGACAGACAGACAGACAGACAGACAGACAGACAGACAGACAGACAGACAGACAGACAGACAGACAGACAGACAGACAGACAGACAGACAGACAGACAGACAGACAGACAGACAGACAGACAGACAGACAGACAGACAGACAGACAGACAGACAGACAGACAGACAGACAGACAGACAGACAGACAGACAGACAGACAGACAGACAGACAGACAGACAGACAGACAGACAGACAGACAGACAGACAGACAGACAGACAGACAGACAGACAGACAGACAGACAGACAGACAGACAGACAGACAGACAGACAGACAGACAGACAGACAGACAGACAGACAGACAGACAGACAGACAGACAGACAGACAGACAGACAGACAGACAGACAGACAGACAGACAGACAGACAGACAGACAGACAGACAGACAGACAGACAGACAGACAGACAGACAGACAGACAGACAGACAGACAGACAGACAGACAGACAGACAGACAGACAGACAGACAGACAGACAGACAGACAGACAGACAGACAGACAGACAGACAGACAGACAGACAGACAGACAGACAGACAGACAGACAGACAGACAGACAGACAGACAGACAGACAGACAGACAGACAGACAGACAGACAGACAGACAGACAGACAGACAGACAGACAGACAGACAGACAGACAGACAATTCCTTTTGAGGAATTGGAAAGAAAATTGAATGAGGTTCCTTTTTCTAGAATGGGTTTTCCGACAGTCAACTTTTGTCCTGTTCAGTCCCTGATGGTCTAGTGGCTAGGATCCAGCACTCTCACTGCTGTGGCCTGGGTTCGATTCCCGGTCAGGTCTATTATAATAGACGGAAAGACAGAAAATTCTTATTGGAGAAAGCATTGAAAGAGGTTCCTTTTCTAGAATGGATTTGACGACAGTCAACTTTTTTCTAGTAAAGTCCCTGGTGGTCTAGTGGCTAGGATCCAGCACTCTCACTGCTGTGGCCTGGGTTCGATTCCAGGTCAGGGAAACTGTTACACGCAGACAGACAATTCCTTTTGAGGAATTGGAAAGAAAATTGAAAGAGGTTCCTTTTTATTAGAATGGGTTTTCCGACAGTCAACTTTTTTCTAGTAAAGTCCTTGGTGGTCTAGTGGCTAGGATCCAGCACTCTCACTGCTGTGGCCCGGGTTCGATTCCAGGTCAGGGAAACTGTTACACGCAGATAGAAAATTCCTTTTGAGGAATTGGAAAGAAAATTGAAAGAGGTTCCTTTTTCTAGAATGGGTTTGACGACAGTCAACTTTTTTCTAGTAAAGTCCTTGGTGGTCTAGTGGCTAGGATCCAGCACTTTCACTGCTGTGGCCCGGGTTCGATTCCAGGGAAACTGTTACACGCAGATAGAAAATTCCTTTTGAGGAATTGGAAAGAAAATTGAAAGAGGTTCCTTTTTCTAGAATGGGTTTGACGACAGTCAACTTTTTTCTAGTAAAGTCCTTGGTGGTCTAGTGGCTAGGATCCAGCACTCTCACTGCTGTGGCCCGGGTTCGATTCCAGGTCAGGGAAACTGTTACACGCAGATAGAAAATTCCTTTTGAGGAATTGGAAAGAAAATTGAAAGAGGTTCCTTTTTCTAGAATGGGTTTGACGACAGTCAACTTTTTTCTAGTAAAGTCCTCGGTGGTCTAGTGGCTAGGATCCAGCACTCTCACTGCTGTGGCCTGGGTTCGATTCCAGGTCAGGGAAACTGTTACACGCAGATAGAAAATTCCTTTTGAGGAATTGGAAAGAAAATTGAAAGAGGTTCCTTTTTCTAGAATGGGTTTGACGACAGTCAACTTTTTTTTAGTGAAGTCCTTGGTGGACTAGTGGCTAGGATCCAGCACTTTCACTGCTGTGGCCCGGGTTTGATTCCCGGTCAGGGAAACTATGACAGACAGACAGACAGACAGACAGACAGACAGACAGACAGACAGACAGACAGACAGACAGACAGACAGACAGACAGACAGACAGACAGACAGACAGACAGACAGACAGACAGACAGACAGACAGACAGACAGACAGACAGACAGACAGACAGACAGACAGACAGACAGACAGACAGACAGACAGACAGACAGACAGACAGACAGACAGACAGACAGACAGACAGACAGACAGACAGACAGACAGACAGACAGACAGACAGACAGACAGACAGACAGACAGACAGACAGACAGACAGACAGACAGACAGACAGACAGACAGACAGACAGACAGACAGACAGACAGACAGACAGACAGACAGACAGACAGACAGACAGACAGACAGACAGACAGACAGACAGACAGACAGACAGACAGACAGACAGACAGACAGACAGACAGACAGACAGACAGACAGACAGACAGACAGACAGACAGACAGACAGACAGACAGACAGACAGACAGACAGACAGACAGACAGACAGACAGACAGACAGACAGACAGACAGACAGACAGACAGACAGACAGACAGACAGACAGACAGACAGACAGACAGACAGACAGACAGACAGACAGACAGACAGACAGACAGACAGACAGACAGACAGACAGACAGACAGACAGACAGACAGACAGACAGACAGACAGACAGACAGACAGACAGACAGACAGACAGACAGACAGACAGACAGACAGACAGACAGACAGACAGACAGACAGACAGACAGACAGACAGACAGACAGACAGACAGACAGACAGACAGACAGACAGACAGACAGACAGACAGACAGACAGACAGACAGACAGACAGACAGACAGACAGACAGACAGACAGACAGACAGACAGACAGACAGACAGACAGACAGACAGACAGACAGACAGACAGACAGACAGACAGACAGACAGACAGACAGACAGACAGACAGACAGACAGACAGACAGACAGACAGACAGACAGACAGACAGACAGACAGACAGACAGACAGACAGACAGACAGACAGACAGACAGACAGACAGACAGACAGACAGACAGACAGACAGACAGACAGACAGACAGACAGACAGACAGACAGACAGACAGACAGACAGACAGACAGACAGACAGACAGACAGACAGACAGACAGACAGACAGACAGACAGACAGACAGACAGACAGACAGACAGACAGACAGACAGACAGACAGACAGACAGACAGACAGACAGACAGACAGACAGACAGACAGACAGACAGACAGACAGACAGACAGACAGACAGACAGACAGACAGACAGACAGACAGACAGACAGACAGACAGACAGACAGACAGACAGACAGACAGACAGACAGACAGACAGACAGACAGACAGACAGACAGACAGACAGACAGACAGACAGACAGACAGACAGACAGACAGACAGACAGACAGACAGACAGACAGACAGACAGACAGACAGACAGACAGACAGACAGACAGACAGACAGACAGACAGACAGACAGACAGACAGACAGACAGACAGACAGACAGACAGACAGACAGACAGACAGACAGACAGACAGACAGACAGACAGACAGACAGACAGACAGACAGACAGACAGACAGACAGACAGACAGACAGACAGACAGACAGACAGACAGACAGACAGACAGACAGACAGACAGACAGACAGACAGACAGACAGACAGACAGACAGACAGACAGACAGACAGACAGACAGACAGACAGACAGACAGACAGACAGACAGACAGACAGACAGACAGACAGACAGACAGACAGACAGACAGACAGACAGACAGACAGACAGACAGACAGACAGACAGACAGACAGACAGACAGACAGACAGACAGACAGACAGACAGACAGACAATTCCTTTTGAGGAATTGGAAAGAAAATTGAATGAGGTTCCTTTTTCTAGAATGGGTTTTCCGACAGTCAACTTTTGTCCTGTTCAGTCCCTGATGGTCTAGTGGCTAGGATCCAGCACTCTCACTGCTGTGGCCTGGGTTCGATTCCCGGTCAGGTCTATTATAATAGACGGAAAGACAGAAAATTCTTATTGGAGAAAGCATTGAAAGAGGTTCCTTTTCTAGAATGGATTTGACGACAGTCAACTTTTTTCTAGTAAAGTCCCTGGTGGTCTAGTGGCTAGGATCCAGCACTCTCACTGCTGTGGCCTGGGTTCGATTCCAGGTCAGGGAAACTGTTACACGCAGACAGACAATTCCTTTTGAGGAATTGGAAAGAAAATTGAAAGAGGTTCCTTTTTATTAGAATGGGTTTTCCGACAGTCAACTTTTTTCTAGTAAAGTCCTTGGTGGTCTAGTGGCTAGGATCCAGCACTCTCACTGCTGTGGCCCGGGTTCGATTCCAGGTCAGGGAAACTGTTACACGCAGATAGAAAATTCCTTTTGAGGAATTGGAAAGAAAATTGAAAGAGGTTCCTTTTTCTAGAATGGGTTTGACGACAGTCAACTTTTTTCTAGTAAAGTCCTTGGTGGTCTAGTGGCTAGGATCCAGCACTTTCACTGCTGTGGCCCGGGTTCGATTCCAGGGAAACTGTTACACGCAGATAGAAAATTCCTTTTGAGGAATTGGAAAGAAAATTGAAAGAGGTTCCTTTTTCTAGAATGGGTTTGACGACAGTCAACTTTTTTCTAGTAAAGTCCTTGGTGGTCTAGTGGCTAGGATCCAGCACTCTCACTGCTGTGGCCCGGGTTCGATTCCAGGTCAGGGAAACTGTTACACGCAGATAGAAAATTCCTTTTGAGGAATTGGAAAGAAAATTGAAAGAGGTTCCTTTTTCTAGAATGGGTTTGACGACAGTCAACTTTTTTCTAGTAAAGTCCTCGGTGGTCTAGTGGCTAGGATCCAGCACTCTCACTGCTGTGGCCTGGGTTCGATTCCAGGTCAGGGAAACTGTTACACGCAGATAGAAAATTCCTTTTGAGGAATTGGAAAGAAAATTGAAAGAGGTTCCTTTTTCTAGAATGGGTTTGACGACAGTCAACTTTTTTTTAGTGAAGTCCTTGGTGGACTAGTGGCTAGGATCCAGCACTTTCACTGCTGTGGCCCGGGTTTGATTCCCGGTCAGGGAAACTATGACAGACAGACAGACAGACAGACAGACAGACAGACAGACAGACAGACAGACAGACAGACAGACAGACAGACAGACAGACAGACAGACAGACAGACAGACAGACAGACAGACAGACAGACAGACAGACAGACAGACAGACAGACAGACAGACAGACAGACAGACAGACAGACAGACAGACAGACAGACAGACAGACAGACAGACAGACAGACAGACAGACAGACAGACAGACAGACAGACAGACAGACAGACAGACAGACAGACAGACAGACAGACAGACAGACAGACAGACAGACAGACAGACAGACAGACAGACAGACAGACAGACAGACAGACAGACAGACAGACAGACAGACAGACAGACAGACAGACAGACAGACAGACAGACAGACAGACAGACAGACAGACAGACAGACAGACAGACAGACAGACAGACAGACAGACAGACAGACAGACAGACAGACAGACAGACAGACAGACAGACAGACAGACAGACAGACAGACAGACAGACAGACAGACAGACAGACAGACAGACAGACAGACAGACAGACAGACAGACAGACAGACAGACAGACAGACAGACAGACAGACAGACAGACAGACAGACAGACAGACAGACAGACAGACAGACAGACAGACAGACAGACAGACAGACAGACAGACAGACAGACAGACAGACAGACAGACAGACAGACAGACAGACAGACAGACAGACAGACAGACAGACAGACAGACAGACAGACAGACAGACAGACAGACAGACAGACAGACAGACAGACAGACAGACAGACAGACAGACAGACAGACAGACAGACAGACAGACAGACAGACAGACAGACAGACAGACAGACAGACAGACAGACAGACAGACAGACAGACAGACAGACAGACAGACAGACAGACAGACAGACAGACAGACAGACAGACAGACAGACAGACAGACAGACAGACAGACAGACAGACAGACAGACAGACAGACAGACAGACAGACAGACAGACAGACAGACAGACAGACAGACAGACAGACAGACAGACAGACAGACAGACAGACAGACAGACAGACAGACAGACAGACAGACAGACAGACAGACAGACAGACAGACAGACAGACAGACAGACAGACAGACAGACAGACAGACAGACAGACAGACAGACAGACAGACAGACAGACAGACAGACAGACAGACAGACAGACAGACAGACAGACAGACAGACAATTCCTTTTGAGGAATTGGAAAGAGGTTCCTTTTTCTAGAATGGGTTTTCCGACAGTCAACTTTTGTCCTGTTCGGTCCCTGATGGACTAGTGGCTAGGATCCAGCACTCTCACTGCTGTGGCCCGGGTTCGATTCCCGGTCAGGTCTATTATAATAGACAGAAAATTCTTATTGGAGAAAGCATTGAAAGAGGTTCCTTTTCTAGAATGGGTTTTCCGACAGTCAACTTTTTTCTAGTAAAGTCTTTGGTGGTCTAGTGGCTAGGATCCAGCACTCTCACTGCTGTGGCCCGGGTTCGATTCCAGGTCAGGGAAACTGTTACACGCAGACCGACAATTCCTTTTGAGGAATTGGAAAGAAAATTGAAAGAGGTTCCTTTTTATTAGAATGGGTTTTCCGACAGTCAACTTTTTTCTAGTAAAGTCCTTGGTGGTCTAGTGGCTAGGATGCAGCACTTTCACTGCTGTGGCCCGGGTTCGATTCCAGGTCAGGGAAACTGTTACACGCAGATAGAAAATTCCTTTTGAGGAATTGGAAAGAAAATTGAAAGAGGTTCCTTTTTCTAGAATGGGTTTGACGACAGTCAACTTTTTTCTAGTAAAGTCCTTGGTGGTCTAGTGGCTAGGATCCAGCACTTTCACTGCTGTGGCCCGGGTTCGATTCCCGGTCAGGTAAACTGTTACACGCAGATAGAAAATTCCTTTTGAGGAATTGGAAAGAAAATTGAAAGAGGTTCCTTTTTATTAGAATGGGTTTTCCGACAGTCAACTTTTTTCTAGTAAAGTCCTTGGTGGTCTAGTGGCTAGGATCCAGCGCTTTCACTGCTGTGGCCCGGGTTCGATTCCAGGTTAGGTCTATTATAATAGACGGAAAGACAGAAAATTCTTATTGGAGAAAGCATTGAAAGAGGTTCCTTTTCTAGAATGGATTTGACGACAGTCAACTTTTTTCTAGTAAAGTCCCTGGTGGTCTAGTGGCTAGGATCCAGCGCTTTCACTGCTGTGGCCCGGGTTCGATTCCCAGTCAGGGAAACTATGACAGACAGACAGACAGACAGACAGACAGACAGACAGACAGACAGACAGACAGACAGACAGACAGACAGACAGACAGACAGACAGACAGACAGACAGACAGACAGACAGACAGACAGACAGACAGACAGACAGACAGACAGACAGACAGACAGACAGACAGACAGACAGACAGACAGACAGACAGACAGACAGACAGACAGACAGACAGACAGACAGACAGACAGACAGACAGACAGACAGACAGACAGACAGACAGACAGACAGACAGACAGACAGACAGACAGACAGACAGACAGACAGACAGACAGACAGACAGACAGACAGACAGACAGACAGACAGACAGACAGACAGACAGACAGACAGACAGACAGACAGACAGACAGACAGACAGACAGACAGACAGACAGACAGACAGACAGACAGACAGACAGACAGACAGACAGACAGACAGACAGACAGACAGACAGACAGACAGACAGACAGACAGACAGACAGACAGACAGACAGACAGACAGACAGACAGACAGACAGACAGACAGACAGACAGACAGACAGACAGACAGACAGACAGACAGACAGACAGACAGACAGACAGACAGACAGACAGACAGACAGACAGACAGACAGACAGACAGACAGACAGACAGACAGACAGACAGACAGACAGACAGACAGACAGACAGACAGACAGACAGACAGACAGACAGACAGACAGACAGACAGACAGACAGACAGACAGACAGACAGACAGACAGACAGACAGACAGACAGACAGACAGACAGACAGACAGACAGACAGACAGACAGACAGACAGACAGACAGACAGACAGACAGACAGACAGACAGACAGACAGACAGACAGACAGACAGACAGACAGACAGACAGACAGACAGACAGACAGACAGACAGACAGACAGACAGACAGACAGACAGACAGACAGACAGACAGACAGACAGACAGACAGACAGACAGACAGACAGACAGACAGACAGACAGACAGACAGACAGACAGACAGACAGACAGACAGACAGACAGACAGACAGACAGACAGACAGACAGACAGACAGACAGACAGACAGACAGACAGACAGACAGACAGACAGACAGACAGACAGACAGACAGACAGACAG
Organism: Urocampus carinirostris; assembly: GCF_059441175.1. Classification (NCBI taxonomy): domain Eukaryota; kingdom Metazoa; phylum Chordata; class Actinopteri; order Syngnathiformes; family Syngnathidae; genus Urocampus; species Urocampus carinirostris. Next base: position 21,514 of record NW_028283304.1, read on the forward strand.
ACAGACAGACAGACAGACAGACAGACAGACAGACAGACAGACAGACAGACAGACAGACAGACAGACAGACAGACAGACAGACAGACAGACAGACAGACAGACAGACAGACAGACAGACAGACAGACAGACAGACAGACAGACAGACAGACAGACAGACAGACAGACAGACAGACAGACAGACAGACAGACAGACAGACAGACAGACAGACAGACAGACAGACAGACAGACAGACAGACAGACAGACAGACAGACAGACAGACAGACAGACAGACAGACAGACAGACAGACAGACAGACAGACAGACAGACAGACAGACAGACAGACAGACAGACAGACAGACAGACAGACAGACAGACAGACAGACAGACAGACAGACAGACAGACAGACAGACAGACAGACAGACAGACAGACAGACAGACAGACAGACAGACAGACAGACAGACAGACAGACAGACAGACAGACAGACAGACAGACAGACAGACAGACAGACAGACAGACAGACAGACAGACAGACAGACAGACAGACAGACAGACAGACAGACAGACAGACAGACAGACAGACAGACAGACAGACAGACAGACAGACAGACAGACAGACAGACAGACAGACAGACAGACAGACAGACAGACAGACAGACAGACAGACAGACAGACAGACAGACAGACAGACAGACAGACAGACAGACAGACAGACAGACAGACAGACAGACAGACAGACAGACAGACAGACAGACAGACAGACAGACAGACAGACAGACAGACAGACAGACAGACAGACAGACAGACAGACAGACAGACAGACAGACAGACAGACAGACAGACAGACAGACAGACAGACAGACAGACAGACAGACAGACAGACAGACAGACAGACAGACAGACAGACAGACAGACAGACAGACAGACAGACAGACAGACAGACAGACAGACAGACAGACAGACAGACAGACAGACAGACAGACAGACAGACAGACAGACAGACAGACAGACAGACAGACAGACAGACAGACAGACAGACAGACAGACAGACAGACAGACAGACAGACAGACAGACAGACAGACAGACAGACAGACAGACAGACAGACAGACAGACAGACAGACAGACAGACAGACAGACAGACAGACAGACAGACAGACAGACAGACAGACAGACAGACAGACAGACAGACAGACAGACAGACAGACAATTCCTTTTGAGGAATTGGAAAGAAAATTGAATGAGGTTCCTTTTTCTAGAATGGGTTTTCCGACAGTCAACTTTTGTCCTGTTCGGTCCCTGATGGTCTAGTGGCTAGGATCCAGCACTCTCACTGCTGTGGCCTGGGTTCGATTCCCGGTCAGGTCTATTATAATAGACGGAAAGACAGAAAATTCTTATTGGAGAAAGCATTGAAAGAGGTTCCTTTTCTAGAATGGATTTGACGACAGTCAACTTTTTTCTAGTAAAGTCCCTGGTGGTCTAGTGGCTAGGATCCAGCACTCTCACTGCTGTGGCCTGGGTTCGATTCCAGGTCAGGGAAACTGTTACACGCAGACAGACAATTCCTTTTGAGGAATTGGAAAGAAAATTGAAAGAGGTTCCTTTTTCTAGAATGGGTTTTCCGACAGTCAACTTTTGTCCTGTTCGGTCCCTGATGGACTAGTGGCTAGGATCCAGCACTCTCACTGCTGTGGCCCGGGTTCGATTCCCGGTCAGGGATATTATAATAGACGGAAAGACAGAAAATTCTTATTGGAGAAAGCATTGAAAGAGGTTCCTTTTTCTAGAATGGGTTTGACGACAGTCAACTTTTTTCTAGTAAAGTCCTTGGTGGTCTAGTGGCTAGGATCCAGCACTTTCACTGCTGTGGCCCGGGTTCGATTCCAGGGAAACTCTTACACGCAGATAGAAAATTCCTTTTGAGGAATTGGAAAGAAAATTGAAAGAGGTTCCTTTTTCTAGAATGGGTTTTCCGACAGTCAACTTTTGTCCTGTTCGGTCCCTGATGGACTAGTGGCTAGGATCCAGCACTCTCACTGCTGTGGCCCGGGTTCGATTCCCGGTCAGGGATATTATAATAGACGGAAAGACAGAAAATTCTTATTGGAGAAAGCATTGAAAGAGGTTCCTTTTTCTAGAATGGGTTTGACGACAGTCAACTTTTTTCTAGTAAAGTCCTTGGTGGTCTAGTGGCTAGGATCCAGCACTTTCACTGCTGTGGCCCGGGTTCGATTCCAGGGAAACTCTTACACGCAGATAGAAAATTCCTTTTGAGGAATTGGAAAGAAAATTGAAAGAG
>NW_028283305.1:0-23531 GCF_059441175.1 Urocampus carinirostris
AAATGGGCTTTCCAGCCTGCAAGTCACACTTTTATGAAAACTTGCATAACTCAAAAACTTGAGCTTTTTTCACCAAATCTGCACTAAATATAGAAAATTCAGAAGATTTCCAACCTAGAAAGCAAGAATTATGATTCTAGCATGCATGGTTCCAAAGTTATTGTCATTATTAAATGATTGCTTTTTCGGACGTTTCAGGCGCAGATAAGCTTAAAAATGGGCTTTCCAGCCTGCAAGTCACACTTTTATGAAAACTTGCATAACTCAAAAAGTTGAGCTTTTTTCACCAAATCTGCACTAAATATAGAAAATTCAGAAGATTTCCAACCCAGGAAAGCAAGAATTATGATTCTAGCATGCATGGTTCAAAAGTTATTGTCATTATTAAATGATTGCTTTTTCGGACGTTTCAGGCGCAGATAAGCTTAAAAATGGGCTTTCCAGCCTGCAAGTCACACTTTTATGAAAACTGCATAACTCAAAAAGTTGAGCTTTTTTCACCAAATCTGCACTAAATATAGAAAATTCAGAAGATTTCCAACCCAGGAAAGCAAGAATTATGATTCTAGCATGCATGGTTCAAAAGTTATTGTCATTATTAAATGATTGCTTTTTCGGACGTTTCAGGCGCAGATAAGCTTAAAAATGGGCTTTCCAGCCTGCAAGTCACACTTTTATGAAAACTTGCATAACTCAAAAACTTGAGCTTTTTTCACCAAATCTGCACTAAATATAGAAAATTCAGAAGATTTCCAACCCAGGAAAGCAAGAATTATGATTCTAGCATGCATGGTTCAAAAGTTATTGTCATTATTAAATGATTGCTTTTTCGGACGTTTCAGGCGCAGATAAGCTTAAAAATGGGCTTTCCAGCCTGCAAGTCACACTTTTATGAAAACTTGCATAACTCAAAAAGTTGAGCTTTTTTCACCAAATCTGCACTAAATATAGAAAATTCAGAAGATTTCCAACCCAGGAAAGCAAGATTTATGATTCTAGCATGCATGGTTCAAAAGTTATTGTCATTATTAAATGATTGCTTTTTCGGACGTTTTAGGCTCAGAGAAGTGCAAAAATGGGCTTTCCAGCCTGCAAGTCACACTTTTATGAAAACTTGCATAACTCAAAAACTTGAGCTTTTTTCACCAAATCTGCACTAAATATAGAAAATTCAGAAGATTTCCAACCTAGAAAAGCAAGAATTATGATTCTAGCATGCATGGTTCCAAAGTTATTGTCATTATTAAATGATTGCTTTTTCGGACGTTTCAGGCGCAGATAAGCTTAAAAATGGGCTTTCCAGCCTGCAAGTCACACTTTTATGAAAACTTGCATAACTCAAAAAGTTGAGCTTTTTTCACCAAATCTGCACTAAATATAGAAAATTCAGAAGATTTCCAACCCAGGAAAGCAAGAATTATGATTCTAGCATGCATGGTTCAAAAGTTATTGTCATTATTAAATGATTGCTTTTTCGGACGTTTCAGGCGCAGATAAGCTTAAAAATGGGCTTTCCAGCCTGCAAGTCACACTTTTATGAAAACTTGCATAACTCAAAAAGTTGAGCTTTTTTCACCAAATCTGCACTAAATATAGAAAATTCAGAAGATTTCCAACCCAGGAAAGCAAGATTTATGATTCTAGCATGCATGGTTCAAAAGTTATTGTCATTATTAAATGATTGCTTTTTCGGACGTTTTAGGCTCAGAGAAGTGCAAAAATGGGCTTTCCAGCCTGCAAGTCACACTTTTATGAAAACTTGCATAACTCAAAAAGTTGAGCTTTTTTCACCAAATCTGCACTAAATATAGAAAATTCAGAAGATTTCCAACCCAGGAAAGCAAGATTTATGATTCTAGCATGCATGGTTCAAAAGTTATTGTCATTATTAAATGATTGCTTTTTCGGACGTTTTAGGCTCAGAGAAGTGCAAAAATGGGCTTTCCAGCCTGCAAGTCACACTTTTATGAAAACTTGCATAACTCAAAAACTTGAGCTTTTTTCACCAAATCTGCACTAAATATAGAAAATTCAGAAGATTTCCAACCTAGAAAAGCAAGAATTATGATTCTAGCATGCATGGTTCAAAAGTTATTGTCATTATTAAATGATTGCTTTTTCGGACGTTTTAGGCTCAGAGAAGTGCAAAAATGGGCTTTCCAGCCTGCAAGTCACACTTTTATGAAAACTTGCATAACTCAAAAACTTGAGCTTTTTTCACCAAATCTGCACTAAATATAGAAAATTCAGAAGATTTCCAACCTAGAAAAGCAAGAATTATGATTCTAGCATGCATGGTTCAAAAGTTATTGTCATTATTAAATGATTGCTTTTTCGGACGTTTCAGGCGCAGATAAGCTTAAAAATGGGCTTTCCAGCCTGCAAGTCACACTTTTATGAAAACTTGCATAACTCAAAAAGTTGAGCTTTTTTCACCAAATCTGCACTAAATATAGAAAATTCAGAAGATTTCCAACCCAGGAAAGCAAGAATTATGATTCTAGCATGCATGGTTCAAAAGTTATTGTCATTATTAAATGATTGCTTTTTCGGACGTTTCAGGCGCAGATAAGCTTAAAAATGGGCTTTCCAGCCTGCAAGTCACACTTTTATGAAAACTTGCATACCTCAAAAAGTTGAGCTTTTTTCACCAAATCTGCACTAAATATAGAAAATTCAGAAGATTTCCAACCCAGGAAAGCAAGAATCATGATTCTAGCATGCATGGTTCAAAAGTTATTGTCATTATTAAATGTTTGCTTTTTCGGACGTTTCAGGCGCAGATACGCGTAAAAGAGAGCTTTTCAGCCTGCAAGTCACACTTGTATGAAAACTTGCATAACTCAAAAAGTTGAGCTTTTTTCACCAAATCTGCACTAAATATAGAAAATTCAGAAAATTTCCAACCCAGGAAAGCAAGAATCATGATTCTAGCATGCATGGTTCAAAAGTTATTGTCATTATTAAATGATTGCTTTTTCGGACGTTTCAGGCGCAGATACGCGTAAAAGAGAGCTTTTCAGCTTGCAAGTCACACTTGTATGAAAACTTGCATAACTCAAAAAGTTGAGCTTTTTTTCACCAAATCTGCACTAAATATAGAAAATTCAGAAGATTTCCAACCCAGGAAATAAAGAATCATGATTCTAGCATGCATGGTTCAAAAGTTATTGTCATTATTAAATGATTGCTTTTTCGGACGTTTCAGGCGCAGATAAGTTTAATGAGAGATTTTCAGCCTGCAAGTCACACTTGTATGAAAACTTGCATAACTCAAAAAGTTGAGCTTTTTTCACCAAATCTGCACTAAATATAGAAAATTCAGAAGATTTCCAACCCAGGAAAGCAAGAATTATGATTCTAGCATGCATGGTTCAAAAGTTATTGTCATTATTAAATGATTGCTTTTTCGGACGTTTCAGGCGCAGATAAGCTTAAAAATGGGCTTTCCAGCCTGCAAGTCACACTTTTATGAAAACTTGCATAACTCAAAAAGTTGAGCTTTTTTCACCAAATCTGCACTAAATATAGAAAATTCAGAAGATTTCCAACCTAGAAAAGCAAGAATTATGATTCTAGCATGCATGGTTCAAAAGTTATTGTCATTATTAAATGATTGCTTTTTCGGACGTTTCAGGCGCAGATACGCGTAAAAGAGAGTTTTTCAGCTTGCAAGTCACACTTGTATGAAAACTTGCATAACTCAAAAAGTTGAGCTTTTTTTCACCAAATCTGCACTAAATATAGAAAATTCAGAAGATTTCCAACCCAGGAAATAAAGAATCATGATTCTAGCATGCATGGTTCAAAAGTTATTGTCATTATTAAATGATTGCTTTTTCGGACGTTTCAGGCGCAGATAAGCTTAAATGAGAGATTTTCAGCCTGCAAGTCACACTTGTATGAAAACTTGCATAACTCAAAAAGTTGAGCTTTTTTCACCAAATCTGCACTAAATATAGAAAAATCAGAAGATTTCCAACCCAGGAAAGAAAGAATCATGATTCTAGCATGCATGGTTCAAAAGTTATTGTCATTATTAAATGATTGCTTTTTCGGACGTTTCAGGCGCAGATACGCGTAAAAGAGAGCTTTTCAGCCTGCAAGTCACACTTGTATGAAAACTTGCATAACTCAAAAATTGAGCTTTTTTCACCAATCCTGCACTAAATATAGAAAATTCAGAAGATTTCCAACCCAGGAAAGCAAGAATCATGATTCTAGCATGCATGGTTCAAAAGTTATTGTCGTTATTAAATGATTGCTTTTTCGGACGTTTCAGGCGCAGATAAGCTTAAAAGAAACCTTTTCAGCCTGCAAGTCATACTTGTATGAAAACTTGCATAACTAAAAAAGTTGAGCTTTTTTCACCAAATCTGCACTAAATATAGAAAATTCAGAAGATTTCCAACCCAGGAAAGCAAGAATCATGATTCTAGCATGCATGGTTCAAAAGTTATTGTCATTATTAAATGATTGCTTTTTCGGACGTTTCAGGCGCAGATACGCGTAAAAGAGAGCTTTTCAGCCTGCAAGTCACACTTGTATGAAAACTTGCAAAACTCAAAAAGTTGGGCTTTTTTCACCAAATCTGCACTAAATATAGAAAATTCAGAAGATTTCCAACCCAGGAAAGCAAGAATCATGATTCTAGCATGCATGGTTCAAAAGTTATTGTCATTATTAAATGATTGCTTTTCCGGACGTTTCAGGCGCAGATACGCGTAAAAGAGAGCTTTTCAGCTTGCAAGTCACATTTGTATGAAAACTTGCATAACTCAAAAAGTTGAGCTTTTTTCACCAAATCTGCACTAAATATAGAAAATTCAGAAGATTTCCAAACCAGGAAATAAAGAATCATGATTCTAGCATGCATGGTTCAAAAGTTATTGTCATTATTAAATGATTGCTTTTTCGGACGTTTTAGTCGCAGATAAGCTTAAAAGAGAGATTTTCAGCCTGCAAGTCACACTTGTATGAAAACTTGCATAACTCAAAAAGTTGAGCTTTTTTCACCAAATCTGCACTAAATATAGAAAATTTAGAAGTATTCCAACCCGGGAAAGCAAGAATTATGATTCTAGTATGTATGGTTACGAAGTTATTGTCATTATTAAATGACAGGCTGAAAAAACTTGAGACACATCTACTCCATTGTCTCAAAGCATTTTATTAATGTGGGCTGCAGTACCGCAATATTGCCACCGGGGGGGGGCTCGTTAAATAGGCGCCCATTATTTTTCAACGGCTCAATGTATTTACAACGGGAGCTGCAGTACGGCAAAATTCCCACAAGATGGCACTCAACCCAAAAGTGCAAAACTGTTAAATAGGTGCCAATTCATCTGTATCGGAGAATTTGTATCAGAAAAGTCAATGCTTTGTCAGCCATAAAGAGACAATGTTTAAATTGAAAAAGTATTTTTATTTACATTAACTCATAGGGTTTTGTTTTTATTACTGCCTGAAGAACAGTTGAAACAGCCAAGTTTTGTCAAAATTGGCACAGTGAGTGAAAAAACGTGAAACCCATTTAATGACTTTGGCTCAAAGCGTTTTTTCAAATTTCAGGTTGCAGTGCCTCAGAAATGCCCCTGCTTGCCTCGGATGTTTAAATAGAAAGAAGTAATTTTACGTAAATTGACTCTGAGCATTTTTTATTGCAGCCCTCAGAACCTTTGCAAACAGTCAAGTTTAGTCAGAACTTAATGGACAGTCTGAAAAAACTCGAGACACATTCAACTCCATATTATTATTATTATAATATTATTATTATTATTATTATTGTAATAAAGTGTTACTGTGAGCTGCAGTACCGCAAAAACGCCACCGGAGGGAACTCGTTAAATAGTTGCCCATTCATTTCCAAAGGCTCAATGTATTTACAATCGGACCTGCAGTATGGGAAAAATCCCACAAGATGGCACTCAACCCGAAAGGACAACACCGTTAAGGTGCCAATTCATTTCTATGGGGGGATTTGGAAAAAAAGTCACAACGGTTACAAAGTTATTGTCATTATTAAATGATGTTATTTTAAAACATTTCAGGCTGCGAAATGCATAATAAAGCGGTATTTAGGATGCCAGTCACACTTTTTTAAAATTTGCATAACTGAGAAGTTAAACTTTTTCCACCATTCCTGCACGGAATATATAAAATTCACAAGTTTTCCAACCCGGGAAAGCAAGTTCAATAATTCTAGCTTGTACGGTTACAAAGTTATCGTCACTGGGAGGTCGCTGGTTCGCGCCTCGGCCGAGTCATACCTAAGACTTATAACATTGGTAAAATGGCGGCGCCCTCTGTTGGCTGCGGCTGCATCGGCTCGCTACAACGGGTCAGGTGTATCGACATTTCGTTCTGTGTACATTGTTATTAGGAATGACAATACAAAGGAAATTATTATTATTATTATTATTAAAATGATGTTATTTTTGGAGTTTCAAGCTGAAAAACGCATTATAAAGAGGTATTTAGGATGCCAGTCACACATTATTAAAAGTTTGCATAACGAAAAAAGTTAAAATTTTCCACCATTCCTGCACTAAATATATACCATTTTCAGGTTTTCCTACCCAGGAAAGCAAGTTTTATGATTCTGGCATGTATGGTTACAAAGTTGTTGTCATTATTAAATGATGTTATTTTCGAAGTTTCAAGCTGAGAAACGCATAATAAAGCGGTATTTAGGATGCCAGACACACTTTTTTAAAAGTTTGCATAACGAAAAGAGTTGAAATTTTCCACCATCCCTGCACTAAATATATACAATTCACAAGTTTTCCAGGAAAGCAAGATTTATGATTTTAGTATGTATGGTTACAAAGTTATTGTCATTATTAAATGATTGTTTCTTTGAGCGTTTCAGGCTGAGAAATGCATAATAAAACATCCAAAAGTGGCGGGCAAACACCAGCCCGGGGTTCGGCCCACTAGTCCCCAAACACAAGCCGGGAAAACATCCACTCGTGGCGGGCACCAGTCCCCAAACTCAAGACCCGGTGCTCGGCCCACTTGTCCCCAAACACAAGCCAGGTCTACATCCACTAGTGGCGGGCACAAGTCCCCAAACACAAGCCCCGGAGTTCGGCCGACAAGTTCCCAGACACAAGCCGGGAACATCCATTATTGGCGGGCACAAGAGTGTTATCCATAAAGGGACACCGTGTGAACAAACCTTAGTCCCATGAAATTATATTGACTCAAATTGTATTTAATTTGTGCCCACAGAACCCTTAAAAGCAGCCAAGTTTTGACAGAATTTAAAGGGACAGTGTGTGAAAAAACTTGAGACACATTCAACTCCATTGTCTCAAAGCATTTTTCTAATGTGAGCTGCAGTACCACAATATCGCCACCGGAGGGCCCTCGTTAAATAGGCACCCATTCATTTCTAAAGGCTCAATGTATTTACAACGGGAGCTGCAGTACGGCAAAAATCCCAAAAGATGGAATTCAACCCAAAAGTGCAACACTGTTAAATAGGTGCCAATTCATATGTATGGGAGCATTTGTATCAGAAAAGTCAATGCTTTGTCAGCCATAAAGAGACAATGTTTAAATTTAAAAAATAGTCTTTTTATTTACATTGACTTATAAGGTTTTGTTTTTACTACTGCCTGAAGAACAGTTGAAACAGCCAAGTTTTGTCAAAAATTAAAGGCACAGTGAGTGAAAAAACGTGAAACCCATTTAATGACTTTGGCTCAAAGCGTTTTTTCAAATTTCAGGTTGCAGTGCCTCAGAAATGCCCCTGCTTGCCTCGGACATAAAGGGACAATGTGTATATAAAAAGAAGTAATTTTACGTAAATTGACTCTGAGCATTTTTAATTGCAGCCCTCAGATCCGTTGAAAACAGTCAAGTTTAGTCAGAACTTAAAGGGACAGTCCGAAAAAACTTGAGAAACATTCAACTCCATTTTCTTAAAGTGTTTCTGTGACTGCAGTACCGCAAAAACGCCACTGGAGGGAACTCGTTAAATAGACGCCCATTCATTTCCAAAGGCTCAATGTATTTACAATAGGACCTGCAGTACGGGAAAAATCCCACAAGATGGCACTCAACCCGAAAGTACAACACCGTTAAGGTGCCAATTCATTTCTATCGGGGATTTTGAAAAAAAGTCACAACGGTTACAAAGTTATTGTCATTATTAAATGATGTTATTTTAAAACATTTCAGGCTGCGAAATGCATAATAAAGCGGTATTTAGGATGCCAGTCACAACTTTTTAAAATTTGCATAACTGAAAAGTTGAACTCTTTCCACCATTCCTGCACGGAATATATAAAATTCACAAGTTTTCCAACCCGGGAAAGCAAGTTCAATGATTCTAGCTTGTACGGTAACAAAGTTAACGTCATTATTAAATTGTGTTATTTTTGAAGTTTCAAGCTGAAAAACGCATTATAAAGAGGTATTTAGGATGCCAGTCACACATTATTAAAAGTTTGCATAACGAAAAAAGTTAAAATTTTCCACCATTCCTGCACTAAATATATACCATTTTCAGGTTTTCCTACCCAGGAAAGCAAGTTTTATGATTCTGGCATGTATGGTTACAAAGTTGTTGTCATTATTAAATGATGTTATTTTGGAAGTTTCAAGCGGAGAAACGCATAATAAAGCGATTTTTAGGATGCCAGACACACTTTTTTAAAAGTTTGCATAACGAAAAGAGTTGAAATTTTCCACCATCCCTGCACTAAATATATACAACTCACAAGTTTTCCAGGAAAGCAAGATTTATGATTTTAGTATGTATGGTTACAAAGTTATTGTCATTATTAAATGATTGTTTCTTTGAGAGTTTCAGGCTGAGAAATGCATAATAAAACATCCACAAGTGGCGGGCAAACACCAGCCCAGGGTTCGGCCCACTAGTCCCCAAACACAAGCCGGGAAAACATCCACTCGTGGCGGGCACCAGTCCCCAAACTCAAGACCCGGTGCTCGGCCCACTTGTCCCCAAACACAAGCCAGGTCCACATCCACTAGTGGCGGGCACAAGTCCCCAAACACAAGCCCCGGAGTTCGGCCGACAAGTTCCCAAACACAAGCCGGGAACATCCACTATTGGCGGGCACAAGAGTGTTATCCATAAAGGGACACCGTGTGAACAAACCTGAGTCCCATTAAATTAGATTGACTCAAATTGTATTTAATTTGTGCCCACAGAGCCCTTAAAAGCAGCCAAGTTTTGACAGAAATTAAAGGGACAGTGTGTGAAAAAACTTGAGATACATTCAACTCCATTGTCTCAAAGCATTTTTCTAATGTGAGCTGCAGTACCACAATATCGCCACCGGAGGGCCCTCGTTAAATAGGCGCCCAATCATTTCCAATGGCTCAATGCTTTTACAACGGGAGCTGCAGTGTGGCAAAAATCCCACAAGATGGAATTCAACCCAAAATTGCAACACCGTTAAATAGGTGCCAATTCATATGTATGGGAGCATTTGTATCAGAAAAGTCAATGCTTTGTCAGCCATAAAGAGACAATGTTTAAATTTTTAAAAAAAAGTATTTTTATTTGCATTGACTCATAAGGTTTTGTTTTTACTACTGCCTGAAGAACAGTTGAAGCAGCCAAGTTTTGTCAAAAATTAAAGGCACAGTGAGTGAAAAAACGTGAAACCCATTTAATGACTTTGGCTCAAAGCGTTTTTTCAAATTTCAGGTTGCAGTGCCTCAGAAATGCCCCTGCTTGCCTCGGACATAAAGGGACAATGTGTATATAAAAAAAGTAATTTTACTTAAATTGACTCTGAGCATTTTTAATTGCAGCCCTCAGATCCGTTGAAAACAGTCAAGTTTAGTCAGAACTCAAAGGGACAGTCCGAAAAAACTTGAGAAACATTCAACTCCATTTTGTTAAAGTGTTTCTGTGAGCTGCAGTACCGCAAAAACGCCACCGGAGGGAACTCGTTAAATAGACACCCATTCATTTCCAAAGGCTCAATGTATTTACAATATGACCTGCAGTACGGGAAAAATCCCACAAGATGGCACTCAACCCGAAAGTACAACACCGTTAAGGTGCCAATTCATTTCTATCGGGGGATTTTGAAAAAAAGTCACAACGGTTACAAAGTTATCGTCATTATTAAATGATGTTATTTTAAAACATATCAGGCTGAGAAACGCATAATAAAGCGGTATTTAGGATGCCAGTCACAACTTTTAAAAATTTGCATAACTGAAAAGTTGAACTTTTTCCACCATTCCTGCACGGAATATATAAAATTCACAAGTTTTCCAACCCGGGAAAGCAAGTTCAATGATTCTAGCTTGTACGGTAACAAAGTTAACGTCATTATTAAATGATGTTATTTTTGAAGTTTCAAGCTGAAAAACGCATTATAAAGAGGTATTTAGGATGCCAGTCACACATTATTAAAAGTTTGCATAACGAAAAAAGTTAAAATTTTCCACCATTCCTGCACTAAATATATACCATTTTCAGGTTTTCCTACCCAGGAAAGCAAGTTTTATGATTCTGGCATGTATGGTTACAAAGTTGTTGTCATTATTAAATGATGTTATTTTGGAAGTTTCAAGCTGAGAAACGCATAATAAAGCGGTATTTAGGATGCCAGACACACTTTTTTAAAAGTTTGCATAACGAAAAGAGTTGAAATTTTCCACCATCCCTGCACTAAATATATACAATTCAAAAGTTTTCCGGGAAAGCAAGATTTATGATTTTAGTATGTATGGTTACAAAGTTATAGTCATTATTAAATGATTGTTTCTTTGAGCGTTTTAGGCTGAGAAATGCATAAAAAAACATCCACAAGTGGCGGGCAAACACCAGCCCGGGGTTCGGCCCACTAGTCCCCAAACACAAGCCGGGAAAACATCCACTCGTGGCGGGCACCAGTCCCCAAACTCAAGACCCGGTGCTCGGCCCACTTGTCCCCAAACACAAGCCAGGTCTACATCCACTAGTGGCGGGCACAAGTCCCCAAACACAAGCCCCGGAGTTCGGCCGACAAGTTCCCAAACACAAGCCGGGAACATCCACTATTGGCGGGCACAAGAGTGTTATCCATAAAGGGACACCGTGTGAACAAACCTGAGTCCCATGAAATTATATTGACTCAAATTGTATTTAATTTGTGCCCACAGAACCCTTACAAGCAGCCAAGTTTTGACAGAATTTAAAGGGACAGTGTGTGAAAAAACTTGAGACACATTCAACTCCATGTCTCAAAGCATTTTTCTAATGTGAGCTGCAGTACCACAATATCGCCACCGAAGGGCCCTCGTTAAATAGGCGCCCATTCATTTCCAATGGCTCAATGTATTTACAACGGGAGCTGCAGTGCGGCAAAAATCCCACAAGATGGAATTCAACCCAAAAGTGCAACACCCTTAAATAGGTGCCAATTCATGCGTATGGGAGCATTTGTATCAGAAAAGTCAATGCTTTGTCAGCCATAAAGAGACAATGTTTAAATTAAAAAAAAAAGTATTTTTATTTGCATTGATTCATAAGGTTTTGTTTTTACTACTGCCTGAAGAACAGTTGAAGCAGCTAAGTTTTGTCAAAAATTAAAGGCACAGTGAGTGAAAAAACGTGAAACCGATTTAATGACTTTGGCTCAAAGCGTTTTTTCAAATTTCAGGTTGCAGTGCCTCAGAAATGCCCCTGCTTGCCTCGGACATAAAGGGACAATGTGTATATAAAAAAAGTATTTTTACTTAAATTGACTCTGAGCATTTTTAATTGCAGCCCTCAGATCCGTTGAAAACAGTCAAGTTTAGTCAGAACTTAAAGGGACAGCCCGAAAAAACTTGAGAAACATTCAACTCCATTTTCTTAAAGTGTTTCTGTGAGCTGCAGTACCGCAAAAACGCCACCGGAGGGAACTCGTTAAATAGACACCCATTCATTTCCAAAGGCTCAATGTATTTACAATAGGACCTGCAGTACGGGAAAAATCCCACAAGATGGCACTCAACCCGAAAGTACAACACCGTTAAGGTGCCAATTCATTTCTATCGGGGGATTTTGAAAAAAAGTCACAACGGTTACAAAGTTATCGTCATTATTAAATGATGTTATTTTAAAACATTTCAGGCTGAGAAACGCATAATAAAGCAGTATTTAGGATGCCAGTCACACTTTTTTAAAATTTGCATAACCGAAAAGTTGAACTTTTTCCACCATTCCTGCACGGAATATATAAAATTCACAAGTTTTCCAACCCGAGAAAGCAAGTTCAATGATTCTAGCTTGTACGGTTACAAAGTTATCGTCATTATTAAATAGGCGCCCATTCATTTCCAATGGCTCAATGTATTTACAACGGGAGCTGCAGTACGGCAAAAATCCCACAAGTCGGCACTCAACCCAAAAGCGCAACACCGTTAAATAGGTGCCAATTCATATGTATGGGAGCATTTGTATCAGAAAAGTCAATGCTTTGTCAGCCATAAAGAGACAATGTTTAAATTTAAAAAAAAAGTCAGAACTTAAAGGGACAGCCCGAAAAAACTTGAGAAACATTCAACTCCATTTTCTTAAAGTGTTTCTGTGAGCTGCAGTACCGCAAAAACGCCACCGGAGGGAACTCGTTAAATAGACACCCATTCATTTCCAAAGGCTCAATGTATTTACAATAGGACCTGCAGTACGGGAAAAATCCCACAAGATGGCACTCAACCCGAAAGTACAACACCGTTAAGGTGCCAATTCATTTCTATCGGGGGATTTTGAAAAAAAGTCACAACGGTTACAAAGTTATCGTCATTATTAAATGATGTTATTTTAAAACATTTCAGGCTGAGAAACGCATAATAAAGCAGTATTTAGGATGCCAGTCACACTTTTTTAAAATTTGCATAACCGAAAAGTTGAACTTTTTCCACCATTCCTGCACGGAATATATAAAATTCACAAGTTTTCCAACCCGAGAAAGCAAGTTCAATGATTCTAGCTTGTACGGTTACAAAGTTATCGTCATTATTAAATGATGTTATTTTTGGAGTTTCAAGCTGAAAAACGCATTATAAAGAGGTATTTAGGATGCCAGTCACACATTATTAAAAGTTTGCATAACGAAAAAAGTTAAACATTTCCACCATTCCTGCACTAAATATATACCATTTTCAGGTTTTCCTACCCAGGAAAGCAAGTTTTATGATTCTTGTATGTATGGTTACAAAGTTGTTGTCATTATTAAATTATGTTATTTTCGAAGTTTCAAGCTGAGAAACGTATAATAAAGCGATATTTAGGATGCCAGACACACTTTTTTAAAAGTTTGCATAACGGAAAGAGTTGAAATTTTCCACCATCCCTGCACTAAATATATACAATTCACAAGTTTTCCGGGAAAGCAAGATTTATGATTTTAGTATGTATGGTTACAAAGTTATTGTCAGTATTAAATGATTGTTTCTTTGAGAGTTTCAGGCTGAGAAATGCATAATAAAACATCCACAAGTGGCGGGCAAACACCAGCCCGGGGTTCGGCCCACTAGTCCCCAAACACAAGCCGGGAAAACATCCACTCGTGGCGGGCACCAGTCCCCAAACTCAAGACCCAGTGCTCGGCCCACTTGTCCCCAAACACAAGCCAGGTCTACATCCACTAGTGGCGGGCACAAGTCCCCAAACACAAGCCCCGGCGTTCGGCCGACAAGTTCCCAAACACAAGCCGGGAACATCCACTATTGGCGGGCACAAGAGTGTTATCCATAAAGGGACACCATGTGAACAAACCTGAGTCCCATGAAATTATATTGACTCAAATTGTATTTAATTTGTGCCCACAGAACCCTTAAAAGCAGCCAAGTTTTGACAGAATTTAAAGGGACAGTGTGTGAAAAAACTTGAGACACATTCAACTCCATTGTTTCAAAGCATTTTTCTAATGTGAGCTGCAGTACCACAATATCGCCACCGGAGGGCCCTCGTTAAATAGGCGCCCATTCATTTCCAATGGCTCAATGTATTTACAACGGGAGCTGCAGTACGGCAAAAATCCCACAAGTCGGCACTCAACCCAAAAGCGCAACACCGTTAAATAGGTGCCAATTCATATGTATGGGAGCATTTGTATCAGAAAAGTCAATGCTTTGTCAGCCATAAAGAGACAATGTTTAAATTTAAAAAAAAAGTATTTTTATTTACATTAAATCATAAGGTTTTGTTTTTACTAGTGCCTGAAGAACAGTTGAAACAGCCAAGTTTTGTCAAAAATTAAAGGCACAGTGAGTAAAAAAACGTGAAACCCATTTAATGACTTTGGCTCAAAGCGTTTTTTCAAATTTCAGGTTGCAGTGCCTCAGAAATGCCCATGCTTGCCTCGGACATAAAGGGACAATGTGTATATAAAAAGAAGTAATTTTACGTAAATTGACTCTGAGCATTTTTAATTGCAGCCCTCAGATCCGTTGAAAACACTCAAGTTTAGTCAGAAATTAAAGGGACAGTCCGAAAAAACTGTGAGCTGCAGTACCGCAAAAACGCCACCGGAGGGAACTCGTTAAATAGACACCCATTCATTTCCAAAGGCTCAATGTATTTACAATAGGACCTGCAGTACGGGAAAAATCCCACAAGATGGCACTCAACCCGAAAGTACAACACCGTTAAGGTGCCAATTCATTTCTATCAGGGGATTTTAAAAAAAAAGTCACAACAGTTACAAAGTTATCGTCATTATTAAATGATGTTATTTTAAAACATTTCAGGCTGAGAAACGCATAATAAAGCAGTATTTAGGATGCCAGACACATTTTTTTTAAATTTGCATAACTAAAAACTTGAACTTTTTACACCATTCCTGCACAGAATATATAAAATTCACAAGTTTTGCAACCCGGGAAAGCAAGTTCAATTATTCTAGCTTGTACGGTTACAAAGTTATCGTCATTGTTAAATGGTGTTATTTTTGGAGTTTCAAGCTGAAAAACGCATTATAAAGAGGTATTTCGGATGCCAGTAACACTTTTTAAAAAGTTTGCATAACTAAAAAAGTTAAAAATTTTCCACCATTCCTGCACTAAATATATACCATTTTCAGGTTTTCCTACCCAGGAAAGCAAGTTTTATGATTCTGGCATGTATGGTTACAAAGTTGTTGTCATTATTAAATGATGTTATTTTCGAAGTTTCAAGCAGAGAAACGCATAATAAAGCGGTATTTAGGATGCCAGACACACTTTTTTAAAAGTTTGCATAACTAAAAGAGTAGAAATTTTCCACCATTCCTGCACTAAATATATACAATTCACAAGTTTTCTAACCCGGGAAAGCAAGATATATGATTCTAGTATGTATGGTTACAAAGTTATTGTCATTATTAAATGATTGTTTCTGTGAGTGTTTCAGGCTGAGAAATGCATAATAAAACATCCACTGGTGGCAAGCACAAGTCCTCAAACACCAGCCCGGGGTTCGGCCCACTAGTCCCCAAACACAAGCCGGGAAAACATCCACTGGTGGTGGGCACCAGTCCCCAAACTCAAGACCCGGTGCTCGGCCCACTCGTCCCAAACACAAGCCAGGTCTACATCCACTAGTGGCGGGCACAAGTCCCCAAACACAAGCCCCGGAGTTCGGCCGACAAGTTCCCAAACACAAGCAGGGAACATCCACTATTGGCGGGCACAAGGGTGTTATCCATAAAGGGACACCGTGTGAACAAACCTGAGTCCCATGAAATTATATTGACTCAAATTGTATTTAATTTGTGCCCACAGAACCCTTAAAAGCAGCCAAGTTTTGTCAGAATTTAAAGGGACAGTGTGTGAAAAAACTTGAGACACATTCAACTCCATTGTCTCAAAGCATTTTTCTAATGTGAGCTGCAGGACCGCAATATCGCCACCGGAGGGCCCTCGTTAAATAGGCGCCCATTCATTTCCAACGGCTCAATGTATTTACAACGGGAGCTGCAGTACGGCAAAAATACCACAAGATGGTACTCAACCCAAAAGTGCAACACTGTTAAATAGGTGCCAATTCATTTGTATGGGAGAATTTGTATCAGAAAAGTCAATGCTTTGTCAGCCATAAAGAGAAAATGTTTAAATTGAAAAAAGTATTTTTATTTAAATTGACTCATAGGGTTTTGTTTTTATTATTGCCTGCAGAACAGTTGAAACAGCCAAGTTTTGTCAAAAATTAAAGGCACAGTGAGTGAAAAAAACGTGAAACCCATTTAATGACTTTGGCTCAAAGCGTTTTTTCAAATTTCAGGTTGCAGTGCCTCAGAAATACCCCTGCTTGCCTCGGACATAAAGGGACAATCTGTAAATAAAAAGAAGTAATTTTACGTAAATTGACTCTAAGCATTTTTAATTGCAGCCCTCGGAACCGTTGAAAACAGTCACGTTTAGTCAGAACTTAAAGGGACAGTGTGAAAAAACTTGAGACACATTCAACTCCATTGTCTTAAAGTGTTTCTGTGAGCGGCAGTACCGCAAAAACGCCACCGGAGGGAACTCGTTAAGACGCCCATTCATTTCCAAAGGCTCAATGTATTTACCATCGGACCTGCAGTACGGGAAAAATCCCACAAGATGGCACTCAACCCGAAAGTACAGAAAAGTCAATGCTTTGTCAGTCAAAAGGTGATTACCTTTTTGAAATATTTTAAAGGGACAGTGTGTAATATTTACTGCTTGGTGGAAACATCTGTTGGTCTGGAGAGAGATGGACGGGCGCGCTCAGGCTGTACTTACCCAAGACAGAACATAGTCAACTCAAGTCATGTTTGTTTGTATAACCCTTGATCTATGATGATAAGGAGTCTCAAGGGCTGCACAGACCACCGATTATTGCAAACCAGACTATTACGACACCATCCCCTGATCTGAAACCTACATGAGGGCAAGGAAAAACTCAAAAATAAAGAAACCTTGAGAAGATACTGCACATTAGGTAATCCCCCTTCCAGGATGACCAGGCCGCAATGGATGTTGAAATAACAAATAATACACTGAAGTTGTCAACAGGATAAAAAGGTCATTCATAAACTAGAGAATAGAATTGTGTGTTTAATAATAATAATAATAATAATAATTTCCTTTGTATTGTCATTCTTTGTAACAATGTACACAGAACGAAATGTCGATACACCTGACCCGTTGTAGCGAGTCGGTGCAGCCGCAGCCAGAGGGCGCCGCCATTATACCAATTAGGTATGTGTCGGTCGAGGCGCGAACCAGCAACCTCCCAGTCTCAAAGCCGGCACACTACCATCTAGGCTACTGAGCTGGTAAAACTAGATTTAAACAGTTCCACTGAGGTTGCAGGCCGAATCTCAGGAAATGATGCAATGGTGTGCTTAAGGGACTCACTCACCAAACGAGTGGTACAAAAAATATGTCTTTAGAGTAAAAAGAAAACCCTAATGTATATATATTCCCTACTTTTTGACTTTCTTTAAGAAATGCTGAAAGAAAATAGGTGTTTTTTTGCTCCCATTCCGTCTACGTAGTTTGTAGTCTTCCTGGGACTCATTTCTGTCTGCACTACACATGACAGCAACATCTAGGGGACAGGACCAGTGGAATGTTTAATCAGCGCTGTTTTTGTTTTTTAGAGGCGGCACAGCAAGTGGGTGGTTAGCGTACAACCCACAGTGCGGAGATTTAGGGTTCAAGTCCAGGTGCCGCGGGGTTTGCATATTCTCCCTAGGCACTCTGGTTTCCCATATTTCAAAGACATGCATGCATAGTTAGTTCGCTGGTCCAAATTGTCCCTAGATGTGAATGAGCGAGTGAGTTTCTTGATTCTGTGACATGCAATTTGGCTAGCCATCAGTTCATAGTTTTCTCTGCCCACTACTGAAAGATAGCTGGGGGGGGTTCGAGCACCCCAGCAACCCTGGTACTTTTGAGTCACTTTTGAGAACTGTTATGCACTCTACAGTAAAGCTTATTATGCTGAAATAAGCTTCATAATAGAGGGCATAACAGTTTAAATACAAGCGATTTGAATAGAAAAAGGCAAAATAAACATGTTACCTGCTCAAAAGTGTATTGTATACGGTGTGCATTACCGTTCGATTACATTCACAACAAACACAAAGACGGAATGGTTTAAGTTGTATTACATTCCCAACAAATGCAAGACAAAGAGGTTTTGGTTATATGTTCGCCACTACATTCCCGAAAAGTGATATAAAAGTGAGATAAAACGAGGTAAAAATGGATATGGTAGCAGGGATGCATTTCTCGGCATAACACTGGCTCATATGGCCTATTAGATGTGACCGCTCCAGCGCACTGGCCTCTTAGATGCGGGTCTCACGCGACCGCCCTATAATATGAAAACTATTCTGCGTATTAGATTTTTTTTTAAAGCAAGAATACAACCGAATTGTAAAAACAAAACAGAAATTTAAAAAAAGATTAAACAGTTTGGTAATCACATTTTTCTAAACAAAGCTCTCAAACTCAGATAGTTGGGCAGATAGTGAAAAGTATCACTAGGAGGCGTGCTTTCACTTTCAGTGTCAGACTGTCAGTGAAAGTTTTGGACTGATAAAGTGATTACGAATTAATTTGTTGTCTATCTCATCTCATCCTCAGTAGGGTCGCGGGGGTGCTGGGCATCGGGCAGTGGGCAGGGGACACCCTGAATTGGTTGCCAGCCAATCGCAGGGCACACAGGGTCATGACCCAGATGTGTCTGCGTTGTTCTACTGACTATTTCGCGATACATCTGTCATATGATTCGATCAATAAATCACATATAAACGATCACCAACCCAACAAATCTAAAAAATAAAGGGAAAACATGAAATGGGGGTGTACCTACGTCGCCTCGACTGCTCCGGGTTTAACCGTCATTTCGATTTACCAAAACCACTTCGTCTTGCATTTTTTGGGAATGTAATACAACTTAAACCATTCAGTCTTTGTATTTGTTGGGAATGTAATCGAACAGTAATGTACACCGTATATAAATCATTTTTGAGGACTGTTATGCACTCTACCGTAAAGCTTATTATGCTGAATTGAGCTTTATGGCAGAGTGCATAACAGTTTAAATACGAGCAATTTGAAAAAGGCAAAATGAACACGTTACCTGCTCAAAAGTGATTTGCGAGGGGATGCAAATCTCGGCAGGGATGCGTTTCTCGGCATAACACCGGTGAGCAGTCCAATGGTTCGAGTTTGTCCAAAGCGGGCCCCGTCGGATTTGAAGTAGACAGCGGTATTGTTCGGGAGCAATTTCAGCGAAATGCCGATTTTTACAAGCTTTGGTACGTCTGCCATGTCCAAAACTGTGTGTCAAACCCTTCTTAGTGTCCTTTAGAATGGTTTCACACGCAAAGGTGAAGGGTTGCGCAAACTACCTGGATTTGCTGCTTTAATCCGTTAGCCATTAGCATCATTCCCTAAACTGCCGCTCATTCCCCCCACGACAACCCCCCACCCCTCTCTCTCTCTCTCTCTCTCTCTCACTCGTTCTCTCTTTCTCTCCTACACTCTTTTTTTTCTATCTAAAATGTTTTGGGGCCACAAGATGCCCTCCTTTAAACAGAGCACTAAAGGTAAGTAAGGGTTAACAATGAGTTTTTATCCCACAATGGCAAATGACCAAAAATAAAGTGGGCCTCGACATGGATGAAGTCCAATCAATTTAAAATCAATCAGGTCAAGTCAAGTAATGTTTTTTATATATCCCTTAATCACAAGTAGTCTCAAAGGGCTGCAGAGATCAGATTATTGCAAAATACAGACTATCATTGCACCATCTGATTTAAACCTCCATTAGGGCAAGGAAAAACTCAAATATCTCAGCATGAGGAAAATGAAGAAACCTTGAGAAGGTACCGCAAATGAGGTAATCCCCCTTCCAGATTGACGAGGCTGTAATGGATGTTGCATTAACAAATTGTCACGTTAATTTTTTTTTTTATTTAAAAAAAGAAAAGTACAATATATAATGAAGAATGAAAATTTAAAATAAAAAGGTTGACCGGGTTGCAATGGATGTAGCATTAACAAACAATACACAGATACTGTCAAAATGGAATATAGGTCATTCTTATGATTTATAATATAAGTGTGTTTTAAGCCTTGTCAAGTCAAGTCAAGTCAGATTCATTTATAAAGCCCTTAATCACAAAAATGTCTCAAAGGACTGTCAGGAACCAGGAACGGAGACGGGAACCCAATTGCGTTAGTTTTCTAAGTTTTATTTGAAAAGAGATGTAAGCTGGCACCCACGATCCAGTGATCGTTGATTGTGGGGAGCAGGTCGCTTCGTGACGCGGAAGTCGCACTTCTCTTAGCGGGAGCTGAAGGTTCGCAGCGATCGGACGGACGGCAGTCCCGTGACAGGTAGGCAGAATCAATACGTCTTAGCGGGGAGGTCGATGGCCAGGGCAGGAGAGTAGCTCTTAAACGTGGGGCAGAAACAGGTCGGAACCGAAGGCAGGAATCAAAACAGGAGAGTAGTCTTGGGTACTTGCTAACCTGGCGAAACACACAGGAGTACAATCGGACGTCCTTGTCTGGACGCTGACCGCTTAAGAAGTGAACGTCAGCAAATTAGAGAGCGCGCTCCGGCGCGCCAAACGATTGCCACAGGTGTCTTCACTTCGGCAATCATGACAAGGACTGCACAGGATCACAATTACACAACTAGACAATTCCCGCGGCAATTGTAAGAGTTGTGATTGATCTGGAAGATGATCCCGGTATGTATATATAACCCCGGTTGTTAGCATTATGAGTTAGCATAAAGTTTTTAGCTCAGAGAGATGTTTCTGTTATTTTTTACTTGGTTATGTGGGGGGACTCTGCCCCCCCACACCGGTACTGGCAAGTTCATTTGAGATGGGCCTACAACCGTTAGCAACAAGGATATGCCTTGTGGAGGTCTAAAAAACACGTTCATGGTAAAAACCATAGTAATAACACTGTTATTACACTTTAAAAACTTTTGAAATATACATCTTCAAATAGAATGGGCCGTTTGATTTTAAATGGCCCATCCGGAATGCATTGAGCCCATTCAATTTGCTGAGTCGTTAGCATGTTAGCATTAGAATAATTTTGCAGCATGAAGAAGTTAGCATTTAGCCGTTAGCATCACTTTTTAGCATGTATCCGTTAACATAACTCATCAAATGAGGCCATTAGCATAATTTTTAAATATTAATCCGTTACAATATTGCCATTACCAAAAATTTTTTGCATGAAGTTAGCATTTAGCCGTTAGAATCACTCTTTAGCAGTTACCCATTAACAAAACTCGTCAACACTGCAAAAACTGCCTCTAAAAAAACAAGAAAATCTAGCCACTATTGCAGGAAATTTACTTGTTTCAAGCAAAATTATCTGCCAGTGCAGCAAGAAAATCCAACTCATAAAGTTTTCTTGAAACAAGAAAAAAAGAAAAGAAAATAAGATACCTAAAAATGTTATTATATGCAGTAATACTATTAAGTGTACTTGTCGAGTTTTTTTTTGTCTCATTTTAAGATATCTGTGCTTGTTTTGGAGAATTATTGTTTAGAAACAAACTGGGTTTAAGCCAGGATTGCTCAAAAGTAGTTGGCAAGAAGGTTACAACAAGATCAATATTCTTGTATTAAGTTGGAAATAAATTAGAAAATGGGTCAAAAACAAGATAAATTTGCTTGTAATAAGTAATAAAAATCTTAGGCGAGAATGTCTTGTTTCAAGAAATTCTCTACGTTTCGATATATTATACAAATGCAAAAATAGTTTTAATGTGAAAATTACCATTTTATTGGCAAACCACAAACCTTTGTCATTATCACAAAACACAATTGACATACCAGTAACAGAAATACTAATTTTCTTGACAAGATCCTGAAACGTTTGTTGGCGAACTGTAAATCAAAGTTATCACTTACACATGTATCAGTGAACTGTCAAACAGACAACACATTTTTTTGCCTACAGGATATACAGTAGAGTGCAAGTTACCAATTTCTAAAAGAGAACTGCAAACATTATTTTTTGTCTAATTTTAAGAACATCAGTTGGGTTTTTTTTTTAAATCAATGCTTAAACTCAAAACAAGGCAATTAAAACACACACTTACAGGGAGACTGAGAGGCCAAAGCGTAAGGGGTCACAAATGTTTTATAACAGAAAAAGTTCTCAAAGTACGTACATGGCTGGGTGTGTGGGTGTGTTCCCGAGGGGAGGCAGCATTATACAAAGTTATGCAAAAAAGGCCATCCAATCACTTCTTGCTCGTTTGAAAGCTGGTGTGGCATCTTTGTCATGGATTGAGTCCCCCAGGACCTCAGTTTGTAGAAGGGAAACAGAGGCCACACATTTAGGGTAGGTCATATTTAATACATAATAGTATGCAATTATGTAGAATACTGCATCCCCTAGGTACCTTTTGGGTGATGGGATTGCTTCGGTTCCGAAGCAGAGAAAGGAGTCGAGATTTTCATCCACAAAAAGGAGTGGTGTGGTGAGTGGCCTTCTGTTCAGGAACGTCTCGGGGTCCTCTGTGGGCTTAACAGAAAAACACAACATCAGTAGGACAGCAATCACATCCCTCCATTCCCCGACTAAACATGACAATTTAGTATGAACAGAATAGAGGACCAACAAAAGGAGCAGCCATATTTGAGAAAGTTTAGTATGCACTTATGTAAAAATTTGTGACTTAACAGAAGAACATGAATGAGCGCTTCAAAGGTGGATATCATCTTCTTGGGCACAGCAACATGAGACGGGAACAGAGCTAGCAGCATGGTCAAGAGGTTTATTGCTTGCTCCTCTAAAAAAAAAAAAAATCAAATCAAATATTTGTCTCTCAGTATACAGAAACAAACAAGGATACAGATTCTATTGGTATTTGTTGGCTGTTCTTACCAGCTGAAAGTGACATTGGAGGTTTCAT
Organism: Urocampus carinirostris; assembly: GCF_059441175.1. Taxonomy (NCBI): domain Eukaryota; kingdom Metazoa; phylum Chordata; class Actinopteri; order Syngnathiformes; family Syngnathidae; genus Urocampus; species Urocampus carinirostris. Next base: position 22,877 of record NW_028283305.1, read on the forward strand.
TGCCCTCTTGTAAACCCCATAGAGGCATAATCTAGATTTGAATTCGAGCCACCGTTCCCTCAGATCTTGCACGTAGTTGGAGTTGTTGTTGTCTATTATTCGTCTTAGTTCATCAAGAACCTTTGGTGGGGAAGACACACAGAAGTGTTGTATGGAAATATCCAACACATAGTAGTTAAAGCATCACTTGAAAACAACAATTATATGTAGAGAGGTATTCTGAAAAACTATGTTCCCCTTCCCCTCCTCCATTTGTGAAAATAACTCTATTCACACTGATGATAAAACGCTAATAGACAGGTGTGTTGCAAATAACTTGCGAAACAGATGGACTATCAGATATTCTAAAGAAGGAAAAATCACACCACAATGCATAAATGCTGTTTTCCCTGTCTACATGCAGAAATAAAACCAGATTGCTCATTTTCATTTTTCAGAGAAAATACATGAAAGGTTTTCCTGCATGTAAATGGGGTCTGAAACAGCTATTTAATGTATCAAAGCAGTATGCATCCAATGTTCAAAAGAACAATTTCACTGTTCAACTGAATCAAAGTGTGAATTGTGATCATACTTACATGGTCAATATCTCGAAAGCATGGATATGCCTTCAATATTTTTGCCGGTCTGTCTTGTTGAAATGAAATGAAATGAA
>NW_028283306.1:0-12500 GCF_059441175.1 Urocampus carinirostris
ACTAATAGGGAACGTGAGCTGGGTTTAGACCGTCGTGAGACAGGTTAGTTTTACCCTACTGATGATGTGTTGCCGCAATAGCAATCCTGCTCAGTACGAGAGGAACCGCAGGTTCAGACATTTGGTTCGGGCGCCTGGCTGGGGAGCCAATGGCGCGAGGCTACCATCTGCGGGCTTATGACTGAACGCCTCTAAGTCAGAATCCCGCCTAGATGCGTTGATACCGTGGTACCGAGGGCCTTGAGATGTTGCACCGACAGGCACGGCTGCCGTGTCAGCCGCACAGAGTACTGCCTTTCCGATACTGGGCTAGGGGGAGCCCGGATGATGGGAGCCCCCTTTCCAATAAACCGATCACCACTTGTTGTGGAGACCCGGGTGCTAAATGACTTGTAAACGACCTGATTCTGGGTCAGGGTGTCGTACGTAGCAGAGCAGCCGTCATGCTGCGATCTATTGAAAGTCATCCCTCGATCCAACCTTTTGTCGGCCGGTCCCGACCCCTTGCGGGGTCACCAGGGGTCGGGAGGTTCGCCGGTCCCTAAACACAAGCCGAGAATGAACCGCGAGAGGCGGCCACGAGTACTTAAACGCTGGCTGCTGGTTCTCAAACACAGCCCCTAAGTCCCGCGAGCCCCTGGTGACCCTAGCGGGGAAAAAAATACCCGCCAGCCCCTGGTGACCCCAGGGGGAAAAAAGTTGGAACAATTTCTAAGTCCCGCAAGCCCCTGGTGACCCCAGGGGGAAAAAAGTTGGAACCATTTCTAAGTCCCGCGAGCCCCTGGTGACCCTGGTGGGGAAAAACCCCGCGAGCCCCTGGTGACCCGACGAGCGAAAATTCCCCCCAACCAGCGCAAGTCCCTAACCCAAGCCGGAAGACGAACCACAAGAGGCGGCAGCCAGTCCCCAAACGCAAGCCAGGAGACGAACCACAAGAGGCGCCAGCCAGTCCCCAAACACAAGCCGGGGACCGGCCCACAAGAGGCGGCAGCCAGTCCCCAAACGCAAGCTCCCGCGAGCCCCTGGTGACCCGACGAGCGAAAATTCCCCCCAACCAGCGCAAGTCCCTAACCCAAGCCGGAAGACGAACCACAAGAGGCGGCAGCCAGTCCCCAAACGCAAGCCAGGGACCGGCCCACAGGAGGCTGCAGCCAGTCCCCAAACACAAGCCGGGGACCGGCCCACAAGAGGCGGCAGCCAGTCCCCAAACGCAAGCTCCCGCGAGCCCCTGGTGACCCGACGAGCGAAAATTCCCCCCAACCAGCGCAAGTCCCTAACCCAAGCCGGAAGACGAACCACAAGAGGCGGCAGCCAGTCCCCAAACGCAAGCCAGGAGACGAACCACAAGAGGCGGCAGCCAGTCCCCAAACACCAGCCGGGGACCGGCCCACAAGAGGCGGCAGCCGGTCCCCAAACACCAGCCGGGGACCGGCCCACAAGAGGCGGCAGCCGGTCCCCAAACACCAGCCGGGGACCGGCCCACAAGAGGCGGCAGCCGGTCCCCAAACACCGGCCGGGGACCGGCCCACAGGAGGCGGCAGCCGGTCCCCAAACACCAGCCGGGGACCGGCCCACAGGAGGCGGCAGCCGGTCCCCAAACACCAGCCGGGGACCGGCCCACAGGAGGCGGCAGCCGGTCCCCAAACACCAGCCGGGGACCGGCCCACAGGAGGCGGCAGCCGGTCCCCAAACACCAGCCGGGGACCGGCCCACAGGAGGCGGCAGCCGGTCCCCAAACACCAGCCGGGGACCGGCCCACAGGAGGCGGCAGCCGGTCCCCAAACACCAGCCGGGGACCGGCCCACAAGAGGCGGCAGCCGGTCCCCAAACACCAGCCGGGGACCGGCCCACAGGAGGCGGCAGCCAGTCCCCAAACACTGGCCGGGGAGTGGCACAAATTCTAAGTCCCACGAGCCCCTGGTGACCCGACAATCGGACTTAGTGCAATTTTCCAAGTGCTGCAAGCCAATGTTGGCCCGACAAGTCCCCAAACGGCAGCCCGGTTTTGAGCCACTAGTGTCGGCCTATAAGTCCCCAAACACCGGCCCGGTTTTACGACCACTAGTCCCCCAACACTAGCCCGGGATTCAGCCACTAGTGGCGGGCACAATTCCCCAAACACCGGCCCGGATTTCAGCCACTAGTGGCGGGCACAAGTCCCCCAACACTAGCCCAGTTCTCAGCCACTAGTGGCGGGCACAATTCCCCAAACACCGGTCCGATAATACGCGCGCATATCCCCAAACACCGGCCCGATAATACGCGCACAATTCCCCAAACACCGGCGCGGATTTCAGCCACTATTGGCGGGCACAAGTCCCCCAACACTAGCCCGGGATTCAGCCACTAGTGGCGGGCACGATTCCCCAAACACCGGTCCGATAATACGCGCGCATATCCCCAAACACCGGCCCGATAATACGCGCACAATTCCCCAAACACCGGCGCGGATTTCAGCCACTAGTGGCGGGCACAAGTCCCCCAACACTAGCCAAGTTCTCAGCCACTAGTGGCGGGCACAATTCCCCAAACACCGGCCCGATAATACGCGCACAATTCCCCAAACACCGGCGCGGATTTCAGCCACTATTGGCGGGCACAAGTCCCCCAACACTAGCCCGGGATTCAGCCACTAGTGGCGGGCACGATTCCCCAAACACCGGTCCGATAATACGCGCGCATATCCCCAAACACCGGCCCGATAATACGCGCACAATTCCCCAAACACCGGCGCGGATTTCAGCCACTAGTGGCGGGCACAAGTCCCCCAACACTAGCCAAGTTCTCAGCCACTAGTGGCGGGCACAATTCCCCAAACACCGGCCCGATAATACGCGCACAATTCCCCAAACACCGGCGCGGATTTCAGCCACTATTGGCGGGCACAAGTCCCCCAACACTAGCCCGGGATTCAGCCACTAGTGGCGGGCACGATTCCCCAAACACCGGTCCGATAATACGCGCGCATATCCCCAAACACCGGCCCGATAATACGCGCACAATTCCCCAAACACCGGCGCGGATTTCAGCCACTAGTGGCGGGCACAAGTCCCCCAACACTAGCCAAGTTCTCAGCCACTAGTGGCGGGCACAATTCCCCAAACACCGGTCCGATAATACGCGCGCATATCCCCAAACACCGGCCCGATAATACGCGCACAATTCCCCAAACACCGGCGCGGATTTCAGCCACTAGTGGCGGGCACAAGTCCCCCAACACTAGCCCGGGATTCAGCCACTAGTGGCGGGCACAATTCCCCAAACACCGGTCCGATAATACGCGCGCATATCCCCAAACACCGGCCCGATAATACGCGCACAATTCCCCAAACACCGGCGCGGATTTCAGCCACTAGTGGCGGGCACAAGTCCCCCAACACTAGCCAAGTTCTCAGCCACTAGTGGCGGGCACAATTCCCCAAACACCGGTCCGATAATACGCGCGCATATCCCCAAACACCGGCCCGATAATACGCGCACAATTCCCCAAACACCGGCGCGGATTTCAGCCACTATTGGCGGGCACAAGTCCCCCAACACTAGCCCGGGATTCAGCCACTAGTGGCGGGCACGATTCCCCAAACACCGGTCCGATAATACGCGCGCATATCCCCAAACACCGGCCCGATAATACGCGCACAATTCCCCAAACACCGGCGCGGATTTCAGCCACTAGTGGCGGGCACAAGTCCCCCAACACTAGCCAAGTTCTCAGCCACTAGTGGCGGGCACAATTCCCCAAACACCGGCCCGATAATACGCGCACAATTCCCCAAACACCGGCGCGGATTTCAGCCACTATTGGCGGGCACAAGTCCCCCAACACTAGCCCGGGATTCAGCCACTAGTGGCGGGCACGATTCCCCAAACACCGGTCCGATAATACGCGCGCATATCCCCAAACACCGGCCCGATAATACGCGCACAATTCCCCAAACACCGGCGCGGATTTCAGCCACTAGTGGCGGGCACAAGTCCCCCAACACTAGCCAAGTTCTCAGCCACTAGTGGCGGGCACAATTCCCCAAACACCGGTCCGATAATACGCGCGCATATCCCCAAACACCGGCCCGATAATACGCGCACAATTCCCCAAACACCGGCGCGGATTTCAGCCACTAGTGGCGGGCACAAGTCCCCCAACACTAGCCCGGGATTCAGCCACTAGTGGCGGGCACGATTCCCCAAACACCGGTCCGATAATACGCGCGCATATCCCCAAACACCGGCCCGATAATACGCGCACAATTCCCCAAACACCGGCGCGGATTTCAGCCACTAGTGGCGGGCACAAGTCCCCCAACACTAGCCAAGTTCTCAGCCACTAGTGGCGGGCACAATTCCCCAAACACCGGTCCGATAATACGCGCGCATATCCCCAAACACCGGCCCGATAATACGCGCACAATTCCCCAAACACCGGCGCGGATTTCAGCCACTAGTGGCGGGCACAAGTCCCCCAACACTAGCCCGGGATTCAGCCACTAGTGGCGGGCACAATTCCCCAAACACCGGTCCGATAATACGCGCGCATATCCCCAAACACCGGCCCGATAATACGCGCACAATTCCCCAAACACCGGCGCGGATTTCAGCCACTATTGGCGGGCACAAGTCCCCCAACACTAGCCCGGGATTCAGCCACTAGTGGCGGGCACGATTCCCCAAACACCGGTCCGATAATACGCGCGCATATCCCCAAACACCGGCCCGATAATACGCGCACAATTCCCCAAACACCGGCCCGGATTTCAGCCACTAGTGGCGGGCACAAGTCCCCCAACACTAGCCAAGTTCTCAGCCACTAGTGGCGGGCACGATTCCCCAAACACCGGTCCGATAATACGCGCGCATATCCCCAAACACCGGCCCGATAATACGCGCACAATTCCCCAAACACCGGCCCGGATTTCAGCCACTAGTGGCGGGCACAAGTCCCCAAACACTAGCCAAGTTCTCAGCCACTAGTGGCGGGCACAATTCCCCAAACACCGGTCCGATAATACGCGCGCATATCCCCAAACACCGGCCCGATAATACGCGCACAATTCCCCAAACACCGGCCCGATAATACGCGCGCAATTCCCCAAACACCGGCCCGATAATACGCGCGCAATTCCCCAAACACCGGCCCGATAATACGCGCACATTTCCCCAAACACCGGCGCGGATTTCAGCCACTATTGGCGTGCACAAGTCCCCCAACACTAGCCCGGGATTCAGCCACTATTGGCGGGCACAAGTCCCCCAACACTAGCCCGGGATTCAGCCACTAGTGGCGGGCACGATTCCCCAAACACCGGCCCGGCGCTGAGTTTATGGCCTCCGAAAGGCCCATACATTCAGACGGGTCCATGTATTTTCAGTTTTCCGTAGCAGGTGTGATTGTTTGTTTAATTAGGTAGTTTGTGTTGGTGACGGTGTTCCTAACTGTGGTGGCTTGTTTGTAGAATGTGGGGCCCTGCGTTTGTGTTATGTTGATTTCTGGTAATTTACTTTTTACTAAGTAGTCTTTCAGGTTTTTGTTTCTTTTAAAGGCTGAGATGATTTTGTAATCTTGGATTATGCTTGTGTTCTGTAGTGTCTGATTTATATTTTGTCCATTCATTCAGACGGGTCCATGTATTTTCAGCGACAGCCGCAGTACCGCCAAAATCCATGCAGCGGCGCTGGATTTATGGCCTCCGAAAGGCCCATTCATTCAGACGGGTCCATGTATTTTCAGCGACAGCCGCAGTACCGCCAAAATCCATGCAGAGGCGCTGAGTTTATGGCCTCCGAAAGGCCCATTCATTCAGACGGGTCCATGTATTTTCAGCGACAGCAGCAGTACCGCCAAAATCCATGCAGCGGCGCTGTATTTATGGCCTCCGAAAGGCCCATTCATTACCAACGGGGCTGCAGTAGCATCCCGCGGCCACGCAGGGGCAGATATTGTGAGGGAATTACATGGTAGTGGACGGAGCGCCCATGCATTTCCAATGGGAGTGCAGTACCTCAAAAATCCGCTCCAAGCCACCGAACTTGAGGGCCCGACGTTCCCTCAACACTAGCCCAGTGCAATCGACATTTCGTTCTGTGTACATTGTTACACAGAATGACAATACAAGGGAATTATTATTATTATTATTATTATTATGTATTCAGCCACTAGTGGCGGGCACAATACCCCAAACACTGGCCCGGCGCTGGCTGAGTTTATGGCCTCCGAAAGGCCCATACATTCAGACGGGTCCATGTATTTTCAGTTTTCCGTAGCAGGTGTGATTGTTTGTTTAATTAGGTAGTTTGTGTTGGTGACGGTGTTCCTAACTGTGGTGGCTTGTTTGTAGAATGTGGGGCCCTGCGTTTGTGTTATGTTGATTTCTGGTAATTTACTTTTTACTAAGTAGTCTTTCAGGTTTTTGTTTCTTTTAAAGGCTGAGATGATTTTGTAATCTTGGATTATGCTTGTGTTCTGTAGTGTCTGATTTATATTTTGTCCATTCATTCAGACGGGTCCATGTATTTTCAGCGACAGCCGCAGTACCGCCAAAATCCATGCAGCGGCGCTGAGTTTATGGCCTCCGAAAGGCCCATTCATTCAGACGGGTCCATGTATTTTCAGCGACAGCCGCAGTACCGCCAAAATCCATGCAGCGGCGCTGGGTTTATGGAATCCGAAAGGCCCATTCATTCAGACGGGTCCATGTATTTTCAACGACAGCCGCAGTACCGCCAAAATCCATGCAGCGGCGCTGTATTTATGGCCTCCGAAAGGCCCATTCATTCCCAACGGGGCAGCAGTAGCATCGCGCGGCCACGCGGGGGCAGATATTGTGAGGGAATTACATTGTAGTGGACGGAGCGCCCATGTATTCCTATGGGCAATGCATTTCCAATGGGAGTGCAGTACCTCAAAAATCCGCTAGAGGGCCCCGAACTTGAGGGCCCGGCGTTCCCTCAAGTGCCGATTTTATACCCCCTTCTCCAGCCGACAGCCAGAATTATATTAGGGACTCGCAATTTTGAGAGGTGAGCACCAGGGCTAATCAGCGGCCACCCGTGACCATTGAGTCCGACAGAGCAGAGGCTAGGGGCGGCCTCGCATCTCGCAATTACCGAGGGAAGATGCCGGTTCTCGAAAAATTTCTAAGTTTTTCAAATTTTAAAGTATTGAAGTATTTAGGGCGCTTCCCGCGGCCCTGGCTTTTGCATGTACCCCTCTAAGCTCCGGTTCTCGAAAAATGTCTAAGTTTTTCAAACTTTAAAGTATTGAAGCCGGACTTCCGCGGAGGCTGACAGGGGGCCTCCATCGAAGCACCCTTCACCCCCGGGTGAGCCGGCGTCGGCCCACGGGCCTGCCGGTTCCCCAACTGAGCGATTGGCACACGAGACCCGCCTCGGAGGGCCCACGTCGGCCGGCGCAAGCCGGTGTTCGGGCGTGCGGCTCCTCCGGCTTTGCGGGTCAAGCTCCAGCGCCGAGGATACTAGGCAAACGTTGGGCCCCCCCGAGCCGAGTGGATACCCGCCTCAGAAAGAGCTGGGGCGGTACGTACGGACGGCCTCACTAAGAGGGAACGGAAGCTACTAAAGCACACGTATAACTGTCCGATGTGCGAACGAAAGTGAGGCCGGACGAATCCGATACGAGTTACGAGTGAGGCGGGATCCACGGCTGGCACTCGCGGGGCCCTCTTGCGAAACCATGCCTCGGCGTGAACCTTTTGGCGGCAGAACCAAGACGAACCGAGGTCGAGCTTCCGTCTCGAGCCACACCCAGACGTCCGACCGTCGCGGAGCCCGACGCCACGCGTGCTAGGGCTCCGCGCGAAACATCGTTTCACGACACCCGCTCGTCAGCCCGTCCGAACGTATACGAGTGTCGCGCGGCCCCCCGGGCCCGGCTGTAGCCACAGCCTCGTCCCGGACCAGGGCCGCACCGCCACCAGCAGCGCCCCCCCGGCGGCAGACGCACTCTGGTTGATCCTGCCAGTAGCATATGCTTGTTTTCAAGATTAAGCCATGCATGTCTAAGTACGAATGGCCAGTACAGTGAAACTGCGAACGGCTCATTAAATCAGTTATGGTTCCTTTGATCGCTCCACCGTTACTTGGATAACTGTGGCAAATCCAGAGCTAATACATGCAAACGAGCGCCGACTCGCGGGCGGGGCTCCGGCCTCGCCCCGGGGACGCGTGCATTTATCAGACACAAAAACCCACGCGGTGTCCGGCGGGCGGGGGCTCAGCCGTCGCGCGCGTCCCCCGCGTCCGGCCTCCGCCTCTCCGGGCGGGGGCGTAAGCGGCGCGGGCGGCTCCGCGCGCGCCGGTCCTCGTTCCGCCGGCCCGGCCCCCCCTTTGTGTTGACTCAGGATAACCTCGTGCCGATCGCTCGCCCACCCGAGGCGGCGACGACTCATTCGAATGTCTGCCCTATCAACTTTCGATGGTAGACTCTGCGCCTACCATGGTGACCACGGGTAACGGGGAATCAGGGTTCGATTCCGGAGAGGGAGCATGAGAAACGGCTACCACATCCAAGGAAGGCAGCAGGCGCGCAAATTACCCACTCCCGACACGGGGAGGTAGTGACGAAAAATAACAATACGGGACTCGTTCGAGTCTCCGTAATTGGAATGAGCCGAACACAAACCCATCGGCCAGCATCCATTGGAGGGCAAGTCTGGTGCCAGCAGCCGCGGTAATTCCAGCTCCAATAGCGTATTTTAAAGTTGCTGCAGTTAAAAAGCTCCTAGTTGGACCCCGGGACGCGAGCTGACGGTCCGCCGCGAGGCGTGCATCCGTCTGTCCCAGCCCCTGCCTCTCGGCAAAAGCCCCCGTGATGCCCTTCGCTGGGTGTCACTCGCGGGGCCCGAAGCGTTTACTTTGAGGAAATTAGAGTGTTCAAAGCAGGCCACACGGCCGCCCCTGCATATCGCAGCTGGGAATAATGGAATAGGACTCCGGTTCTATTTTGTGGGTTGTCATGAACTGGGGCCATGATTAAGAGGGACGGCCGGGGGCATTCGTACTGCGCCGCTAGAGGTGAAATTCTTGGACCGGCGCAAGACGGACGAGAGCGAAAGCATTTGCCAAGAATGTTTTCATTAATCAAGAACGAAAGTCGGAGGTTCGAAGACGATCAGATACCGTCCTAGTTCCGACCATAAACGATGCCGACTCGCGATCCGGCGGCGTTATTCCCATGACCCGCCGAGCAGCACCCGGGAAACCGACCAAGTGTCTGGGTTCCGGGGGGAGTATTGTTGCAAAGCTGAAACTTAAAGGAATTGACGGAAGGGCACCACCAGGAGTGGAGCATGCGGCTTAATTTGACTCAACACGGGAAACCTCACCCGGCCCGGACACGGAAAGGATTGACAGATTGAAGGCTCTTTCTCGATACCGTGGGTGGTGGTGCATGGCCGTTCGTAGTTGGTGGAGCGATTTGTCTGGTTAATTCCGATAACGAACGAGACTCAAACATACTAAATAGTACCGCGGCCCCCAGCGCGGTCGGCGGCAGAAAACTTCTTAGAGGGACAAGTGGCTCTCAGCCACACGAGAATGAGCAATAACAGGTCTGTGATGCCCTTAGATGTCCGGGGCTGCACGCGCGCCACACTGAGCGTATAAGCGCGTCGTCTATCCCCGCGCCGGCAGGCGCGGGTAATCCTATGAACCCCGCTCGTGACAGGGCCTGGGGATTGCAATTATTTCCCACCAACGAGGAATTCCCAGTAAGCGCGGGTCATTAGCCTGCGTTGATTAAGTCCCTGCCCTTTGTACACACCGCCCGTCGCTACTACCGATCGGATGGCTTAGTGAGGTCCTCGGATAGTCCCCGCCGGGGCCGGCCCCGGCTCCGGCGGTGTGCCAGAAGACGGTCGAACTTGACTATCTAGAGGAAGTAAAAGTCGTAACAAGGTTTCTGTAGGTGAACCTGCAGAAGGATCATTAACGTACGAGCGGCAGCAGATCCGCCTCGGTACACCCCCGACGAGCCAGACGCCGAGGGCGGCGGGTCGTCGCAGGCGGAGGAAGAGGGTAGACCGGGACGGGACGGGACGGGGGGCGCGGCGCGGGTCACTCCCGGGCCGCGCGTCGGAGCGAGTTCGGCGGGCGCCACGCGGCGCGGCGCGACGCGAGAAAAGGCGGCGGGCGATGTCGCGCTACCTCCGTGCGAGCGGGGTAGCGCGCTCGTCCGACGACCCCAGTAGCGCGGCGCGGCGCGACGACAGGCGACCGCCAGCGACGGGCGAAAGGCGGCGGCCGTGCGCGGGACCCCCGTAACCGGGGAATCCCCCTATGCCGACGACCCTAGCTCGGCGCGGTTCTCGCGCTTCCGGCGCGCGCTTCCGGGGCGGCACTCGCCTCGACGACCTCCCGTCCTTTAAAGGTAACGGTTCGGGCCGGCGCCCCGGCGTCCGTCCGCCCGTCGGTGTCGCGTGTCCGTGCGGCGCGGGGCTGCTCTCGGCGAGGGTCGCCGAGCAAGCGGATCCCCGCACGGATCACAACGGCCGTATGGCGGCGGCGTCGGGACGCCCGCCCGAGACGAAGGTTCAGGGCGACGAAACGGTGCTCCCACCGGCTACCTTTTTCCCCGGCCAAACGCGTCCGTCGGCCGGAGCCCTCGAGGGGCCGCGTAGCGCGCGCGTGGGCCGGCCCCCGGACACCGGAGTTCCTCCCGGGGCTCCGGACACCGGGGGTTCGGTTCCGCGCGGTCCGCCGCGGTCTCCTCTGTCCATCCATAGTCCGGGCAGGCCGCGGCCGGGTCGGGGGCCAGTCCCCCCTCGGTGTCAGCGCGGTCGCGCCGCCCTTGTAAACCAAACCCACTCGCTGACGGGTAGCAACACCCAAAGCGTCGCTTCGCGGCGCGGCGGGGCTTCCAAGTCGGATGGCCTTCCGGGGTCCGGGTAGGAGACGCCGGGGGCCGGCCTCAGCGCCGAGCCCCCGACCTACCCGGCGAGTCCGGTCGCCGAGTCGTGTCAGGCCCGAGCGGGAGACGCCGGGCGCCGGCCTCAGCGCCGAGCGCCCGACCTACCCGGGCCGACGCACGTCTCGGGCGCCGTCGCGGCCCCGAGCGGGAGACGCCGGGCGCCGGCCTCAGCGCCGCGCGCCCGACCCGCTCGGCTCGTCGCGGCGTCGCGCGTATCGCGCCCGTCGGTAACCGCGCCGCGGGTTAGGGGCTCGCTCGCGGGAGCGACCGAACGGCACCCGCGGCGCGTTCGTCTCCGGTACAAACCCTGTCGTGAATTTGTCTCCGATCGTCCCGGGCGGACGTAAAAGGGCCCAAACGTACGACTCTTAGCGGTGGATCACTCGGCTCGTGCGTCGATGAAGAACGCAGCTAGCTGCGAGAACTAATGTGATTTGCAGGACACATTGATCATCGACACTTTGAACGCACATTGCGGCCCCGGTTTTACCCCGGGGCCACGCCTGTCTGAGCGGCGCTTTCCAATCGATCGGACGCGGGCCGGGCCCTCCGCGACATTCCGCCGGTCCGTCCGGCGGGTGGCGCGAGAACCCGGTCCGCGCGGGCGAGGCTCGGGCCCTCCGCGACATTCCGCCGGTCCGCCCGGCGGGTGGCGCGCGACCCGTGTCCCCGCCCACTCCGCGGCTGGGGTTTCGCAGGGACCCCCGTCCCTTCGTACCCTCAAATACAGACTCGGGCGGCGCTCCGTGTCCGTCCGCCCGTCGGTGTCGCGCGTCCGCGCGTCCGGAGGTGCTTCTCGGCTGCCGGTGAGTACGGCTGGTACTTAGCATACCGAGAAGGTGCTCCGCGCGCGCGGCTCCGCGCGGCGGCCCGTATGGCGGCGGCGCTCGGCGCCCTCCTCAGGTAAAGGTCCCGGTCGGCGCCTCGGCGTCCGTCCGCCCGTCGGTGTCGCGTGTCCGTGCGGCGCGGGGCTGCTCTCGGCGAGGGTCGCCGAGCAAGCGGATCCCCGCACGGATCACAACGGCCGTATGGCGGCGGCGCCGGTCCCGGCGCCGGCCCCGACCGCACAGCTCTACGCGCACGCCCTCAGATCAGACGAGACGACCCGCTGAATTTAAGCATATTACTAAGCGGAGGAAAAGAAACTAACCAGGATTCCCTCAGTAGCGGCGAGCGAAGAGGGAAAAGCCCAGCGCCGAATCCCCGCCCTGCGGTAGGGCGAGGGAAATGTGGCGTACGGAAGGCCGCTTTAGCCCGGCGCCGCTCGGGGGCCCGAGTCCTTCTGATAGAGGCTCAGCCCAGGGACGGTGTGAGGCCGGTAGCGGCCCCCGGCTCGCCGGGGCGAGGCCTTCTCGGAGTCGGGTTGCTTGTGAATGCAGCCCAAAGCGGGTGGTAAACTCCATCTAAGGCTAAATACTGGCACGAGACCGATAGTCGACAAGTACCTTGAGGGAAAGTTGAAAAGAACTTTGAAGAGAGAGTTCAACAGGGCGTGAAACCGTTAAGAGGTAAACGGGTGGGGCCCGCGCAGTCTGCTCGGGGGACTCAACCCGGCGGCGCCAGGGCGGCCGGTCGGTCG
>NW_028283306.1:17500-23528 GCF_059441175.1 Urocampus carinirostris
CCAAACACCAGCCGGGGACCGGCCCACAAGAGGCGGCAGCCGGTCCCCAAACACCGGCCGGGGACCGGCCCACAGGAGGCGGCAGCCGGTCCCCAAACACCAGCCGGGGACCGGCCCACAGGAGGCGGCAGCCGGTCCCCAAACACCAGCCGGGGACCGGCCCACAGGAGGCGGCAGCCGGTCCCCAAACACCAGCCGGGGACCGGCCCACAGGAGGCGGCAGCCGGTCCCCAAACACCAGCCGGGGACCGGCCCACAGGAGGCGGCAGCCGGTCCCCAAACACCAGCCGGGGACCGGCCCACAGGAGGCGGCAGCCGGTCCCCAAACACCAGCCGGGGACCGGCCCACAAGAGGCGGCAGCCGGTCCCCAAACACCAGCCGGGGACCGGCCCACAGGAGGCGGCAGCCAGTCCCCAAACACTGGCCGGGGAGTGGCACAAATTCTAAGTCCCACGAGCCCCTGGTGACCCGACAATCGGACTTAGTGCAATTTTCCAAGTGCTGCAAGCCAATGTTGGCCCGACAAGTCCCCAAACGGCAGCCCGGTTTTGAGCCACTAGTGTCGGCCTATAAGTCCCCAAACACCGGCCCGGTTTTACGACCACTAGTCCCCCAACACTAGCCCGGGATTCAGCCACTAGTGGCGGGCACAATTCCCCAAACACCGGCCCGGATTTCAGCCACTAGTGGCGGGCACAAGTCCCCCAACACTAGCCCAGTTCTCAGCCACTAGTGGCGGGCACAATTCCCCAAACACCGGTCCGATAATACGCGCGCATATCCCCAAACACCGGCCCGATAATACGCGCACAATTCCCCAAACACCGGCGCGGATTTCAGCCACTATTGGCGGGCACAAGTCCCCCAACACTAGCCCGGGATTCAGCCACTAGTGGCGGGCACGATTCCCCAAACACCGGTCCGATAATACGCGCGCATATCCCCAAACACCGGCCCGATAATACGCGCACAATTCCCCAAACACCGGCGCGGATTTCAGCCACTAGTGGCGGGCACAAGTCCCCCAACACTAGCCAAGTTCTCAGCCACTAGTGGCGGGCACAATTCCCCAAACACCGGCCCGATAATACGCGCACAATTCCCCAAACACCGGCGCGGATTTCAGCCACTATTGGCGGGCACAAGTCCCCCAACACTAGCCCGGGATTCAGCCACTAGTGGCGGGCACGATTCCCCAAACACCGGTCCGATAATACGCGCGCATATCCCCAAACACCGGCCCGATAATACGCGCACAATTCCCCAAACACCGGCGCGGATTTCAGCCACTAGTGGCGGGCACAAGTCCCCCAACACTAGCCAAGTTCTCAGCCACTAGTGGCGGGCACAATTCCCCAAACACCGGCCCGATAATACGCGCACAATTCCCCAAACACCGGCGCGGATTTCAGCCACTATTGGCGGGCACAAGTCCCCCAACACTAGCCCGGGATTCAGCCACTAGTGGCGGGCACGATTCCCCAAACACCGGTCCGATAATACGCGCGCATATCCCCAAACACCGGCCCGATAATACGCGCACAATTCCCCAAACACCGGCGCGGATTTCAGCCACTAGTGGCGGGCACAAGTCCCCCAACACTAGCCAAGTTCTCAGCCACTAGTGGCGGGCACAATTCCCCAAACACCGGTCCGATAATACGCGCGCATATCCCCAAACACCGGCCCGATAATACGCGCACAATTCCCCAAACACCGGCGCGGATTTCAGCCACTAGTGGCGGGCACAAGTCCCCCAACACTAGCCCGGGATTCAGCCACTAGTGGCGGGCACAATTCCCCAAACACCGGTCCGATAATACGCGCGCATATCCCCAAACACCGGCCCGATAATACGCGCACAATTCCCCAAACACCGGCGCGGATTTCAGCCACTAGTGGCGGGCACAAGTCCCCCAACACTAGCCAAGTTCTCAGCCACTAGTGGCGGGCACAATTCCCCAAACACCGGTCCGATAATACGCGCGCATATCCCCAAACACCGGCCCGATAATACGCGCACAATTCCCCAAACACCGGCGCGGATTTCAGCCACTATTGGCGGGCACAAGTCCCCCAACACTAGCCCGGGATTCAGCCACTAGTGGCGGGCACGATTCCCCAAACACCGGTCCGATAATACGCGCGCATATCCCCAAACACCGGCCCGATAATACGCGCACAATTCCCCAAACACCGGCGCGGATTTCAGCCACTAGTGGCGGGCACAAGTCCCCCAACACTAGCCAAGTTCTCAGCCACTAGTGGCGGGCACAATTCCCCAAACACCGGCCCGATAATACGCGCACAATTCCCCAAACACCGGCGCGGATTTCAGCCACTATTGGCGGGCACAAGTCCCCCAACACTAGCCCGGGATTCAGCCACTAGTGGCGGGCACGATTCCCCAAACACCGGTCCGATAATACGCGCGCATATCCCCAAACACCGGCCCGATAATACGCGCACAATTCCCCAAACACCGGCGCGGATTTCAGCCACTAGTGGCGGGCACAAGTCCCCCAACACTAGCCAAGTTCTCAGCCACTAGTGGCGGGCACAATTCCCCAAACACCGGTCCGATAATACGCGCGCATATCCCCAAACACCGGCCCGATAATACGCGCACAATTCCCCAAACACCGGCGCGGATTTCAGCCACTAGTGGCGGGCACAAGTCCCCCAACACTAGCCCGGGATTCAGCCACTAGTGGCGGGCACGATTCCCCAAACACCGGTCCGATAATACGCGCGCATATCCCCAAACACCGGCCCGATAATACGCGCACAATTCCCCAAACACCGGCGCGGATTTCAGCCACTAGTGGCGGGCACAAGTCCCCCAACACTAGCCAAGTTCTCAGCCACTAGTGGCGGGCACAATTCCCCAAACACCGGTCCGATAATACGCGCGCATATCCCCAAACACCGGCCCGATAATACGCGCACAATTCCCCAAACACCGGCGCGGATTTCAGCCACTAGTGGCGGGCACAAGTCCCCCAACACTAGCCCGGGATTCAGCCACTAGTGGCGGGCACAATTCCCCAAACACCGGTCCGATAATACGCGCGCATATCCCCAAACACCGGCCCGATAATACGCGCACAATTCCCCAAACACCGGCGCGGATTTCAGCCACTATTGGCGGGCACAAGTCCCCCAACACTAGCCCGGGATTCAGCCACTAGTGGCGGGCACGATTCCCCAAACACCGGTCCGATAATACGCGCGCATATCCCCAAACACCGGCCCGATAATACGCGCACAATTCCCCAAACACCGGCCCGGATTTCAGCCACTAGTGGCGGGCACAAGTCCCCCAACACTAGCCAAGTTCTCAGCCACTAGTGGCGGGCACGATTCCCCAAACACCGGTCCGATAATACGCGCGCATATCCCCAAACACCGGCCCGATAATACGCGCACAATTCCCCAAACACCGGCCCGGATTTCAGCCACTAGTGGCGGGCACAAGTCCCCAAACACTAGCCAAGTTCTCAGCCACTAGTGGCGGGCACAATTCCCCAAACACCGGTCCGATAATACGCGCGCATATCCCCAAACACCGGCCCGATAATACGCGCACAATTCCCCAAACACCGGCCCGATAATACGCGCGCAATTCCCCAAACACCGGCCCGATAATACGCGCGCAATTCCCCAAACACCGGCCCGATAATACGCGCACATTTCCCCAAACACCGGCGCGGATTTCAGCCACTATTGGCGTGCACAAGTCCCCCAACACTAGCCCGGGATTCAGCCACTATTGGCGGGCACAAGTCCCCCAACACTAGCCCGGGATTCAGCCACTAGTGGCGGGCACGATTCCCCAAACACCGGCCCGGCGCTGAGTTTATGGCCTCCGAAAGGCCCATACATTCAGACGGGTCCATGTATTTTCAGTTTTCCGTAGCAGGTGTGATTGTTTGTTTAATTAGGTAGTTTGTGTTGGTGACGGTGTTCCTAACTGTGGTGGCTTGTTTGTAGAATGTGGGGCCCTGCGTTTGTGTTATGTTGATTTCTGGTAATTTACTTTTTACTAAGTAGTCTTTCAGGTTTTTGTTTCTTTTAAAGGCTGAGATGATTTTGTAATCTTGGATTATGCTTGTGTTCTGTAGTGTCTGATTTATATTTTGTCCATTCATTCAGACGGGTCCATGTATTTTCAGCGACAGCCGCAGTACCGCCAAAATCCATGCAGCGGCGCTGGATTTATGGCCTCCGAAAGGCCCATTCATTCAGACGGGTCCATGTATTTTCAGCGACAGCCGCAGTACCGCCAAAATCCATGCAGAGGCGCTGAGTTTATGGCCTCCGAAAGGCCCATTCATTCAGACGGGTCCATGTATTTTCAGCGACAGCAGCAGTACCGCCAAAATCCATGCAGCGGCGCTGTATTTATGGCCTCCGAAAGGCCCATTCATTACCAACGGGGCTGCAGTAGCATCCCGCGGCCACGCAGGGGCAGATATTGTGAGGGAATTACATGGTAGTGGACGGAGCGCCCATGCATTTCCAATGGGAGTGCAGTACCTCAAAAATCCGCTCCAAGCCACCGAACTTGAGGGCCCGACGTTCCCTCAACACTAGCCCAGTGCAATCGACATTTCGTTCTGTGTACATTGTTACACAGAATGACAATACAAGGGAATTATTATTATTATTATTATTATTATGTATTCAGCCACTAGTGGCGGGCACAATACCCCAAACACTGGCCCGGCGCTGGCTGAGTTTATGGCCTCCGAAAGGCCCATACATTCAGACGGGTCCATGTATTTTCAGTTTTCCGTAGCAGGTGTGATTGTTTGTTTAATTAGGTAGTTTGTGTTGGTGACGGTGTTCCTAACTGTGGTGGCTTGTTTGTAGAATGTGGGGCCCTGCGTTTGTGTTATGTTGATTTCTGGTAATTTACTTTTTACTAAGTAGTCTTTCAGGTTTTTGTTTCTTTTAAAGGCTGAGATGATTTTGTAATCTTGGATTATGCTTGTGTTCTGTAGTGTCTGATTTATATTTTGTCCATTCATTCAGACGGGTCCATGTATTTTCAGCGACAGCCGCAGTACCGCCAAAATCCATGCAGCGGCGCTGAGTTTATGGCCTCCGAAAGGCCCATTCATTCAGACGGGTCCATGTATTTTCAGCGACAGCCGCAGTACCGCCAAAATCCATGCAGCGGCGCTGGGTTTATGGAATCCGAAAGGCCCATTCATTCAGACGGGTCCATGTATTTTCAACGACAGCCGCAGTACCGCCAAAATCCATGCAGCGGCGCTGTATTTATGGCCTCCGAAAGGCCCATTCATTCCCAACGGGGCAGCAGTAGCATCGCGCGGCCACGCGGGGGCAGATATTGTGAGGGAATTACATTGTAGTGGACGGAGCGCCCATGTATTCCTATGGGCAATGCATTTCCAATGGGAGTGCAGTACCTCAAAAATCCGCTAGAGGGCCCCGAACTTGAGGGCCCGGCGTTCCCTCAAGTGCCGATTTTATACCCCCTTCTCCAGCCGACAGCCAGAATTATATTAGGGACTCGCAATTTTGAGAGGTGAGCACCAGGGCTAATCAGCGGCCACCCGTGACCATTGAGTCCGACAGAGCAGAGGCTAGGGGCGGCCTCGCATCTCGCAATTACCGAGGGAAGATGCCGGTTCTCGAAAAATTTCTAAGTTTTTCAAATTTTAAAGTATTGAAGTATTTAGGGCGCTTCCCGCGGCCCTGGCTTTTGCATGTACCCCTCTAAGCTCCGGTTCTCGAAAAATGTCTAAGTTTTTCAAACTTTAAAGTATTGAAGCCGGACTTCCGCGGAGGCTGACAGGGGGCCTCCATCGAAGCACCCCTTCACCCCCGGGTGAGCCGGCGTCGGCCCACGGGCCTGCCGGTTCCCCAACTGAGCGATTGGCACACGAGACCCGCCTCGGAGGGCCCACGTCGGCCGGCGCAAGCCGGTGTTCGGGCGTGCGGCTCCTCCGGCTTTGCGGGTCAAGCTCCAGCGCCGAGGATACTAGGGCAAACGTT
>NW_028283307.1:0-23253 GCF_059441175.1 Urocampus carinirostris
ATTTTCAGGCATGGATGATCTGTAGACCTTGTTGAGCGCGTCGTCCTCGGCCTTGGTGATAAAACCGAGCACGATGTGTGTCTTTAGAAAATCACGCAACGCGTCCGTTGTTTGCGGCCTGACATGGCTTAGCCTGGTCTCGACCACCTTATGGGGCAAGCAATGCTCTAGGCGAATGGGTTCAGGTGGTCGTTCACGGCGTATGATTTCGGCTACGACATTGGATACGAAGTGAGTGGAGAGGATATAGTCCGCGTCGGGCAAACCTGTCTTCTTGCTCGGTCCGCGCTGAAATCGCGGCAGCCCATTTTTGTTAGTGATGACGAAGTGACACGAATACCAAAACAGCATTGCGTCTTTGAGAAGCCCATTCCGCAGCAGACTGGATTTACTGTCCAGCAACGGCAGCATGGCTTTCAGCAGGCGATCCTCTTCGGCTCTTAGATCAGGGTTGGTAGTCACAGGCAATCCAGATTTGGAAAATGCCCTACGACATCAATATGTTATCACCACCCGAGATAGGAGATCAGACCCATGCCTATTTTTGCCTTCAAACCAAAGGCTCTATTTCTCGCCAGCGCCCTCACTTTTGGTGCTGCCAGCCTTCCAGCCATGAGCCAGAGTGGAGCAACCATAGCCGAATTAGAGGCGCAGTATCAGATTGAGCTCGAAGCCTTTCAGAACGACTCAGCCCGCTTTCTTGAATATGCCTATCATAACTGGATGATCGTTCATGCCTGCTACGAAGCGCGCGCTGGGATGTTCACACAATACATCAACACCGACGAACTTGAACGGGCACGCCAGAATGTCCTCTCCATTGAAGGATCAATGTTCTCTGCTGACCCTACTATAGACACCAATGCCATATGGGACCAAGCCTTTGCCAATTTTGGGCGCTTCACAAACTCACCTCAAGGCATTCGGCGCGACTTAGGACTTCTAGACGAAATCGCTGTTGAAACAGAGCTTTACTGGGGCGAAAGCGCGGGTGAACGGCGAGCTTATTTTGTAAACCGTATTGCCACGACCTCGAACACCGATTTGGCACGTATCGCCTGTCGCTGGCCCATGAGCCACCTGGCTCAGGACGCTGCTCGACTGCAAGCTAAAGAAGGCGCGCAGGAAGCGCCAATTAAAGATTTTTAACGTCAGACAATTTACGACTGGTTACCTAAATCAGATTCAACGAAAGTGTCATAAACTATGGCTGGGTTTTTTGGGTCAGGATAAACGCCGCGCATGAGGTTAGGCCCTTGTTTGAAGCCGACGCCGAAATGGGGTTCGCTGCGAATAGACGTTTCTAGGTAGGCTTTGAATCCGTCATCCAGTTGATTGCCATATTCCTCTATGATTTCTTGATTCACATAGCCTGAGCCACGCCGCCATAAAAGAAGGGTCGACACCTGATCTTTTATCAAGCTGGCGGCATGAGCGCGGACTTCATAGGTGGCATCGGCATCCTGTAACACGGCGGCAATCTGTTTGAGGGTTTCGGCGGAAGGGGTTGATCGGCCATGTTTCTCCAGGCCAAGTTCTAAGTCGCTCAGGTTTGCTTTCACTCGCTTAATTTCGGCTTCCAATTCCTGAAACTGACTTGTCAGGAAATCGGTTTCGCCTGTTGCAAGTATGAGATCGTAGGTTTTCTGCCTGTTTGCTTCTAGGTCCGCAAGCTGGCCTTTCAGGGCCTTAATCTTGTCTTGCTGTTGCTTCGTCTTCGATGGCCCGACCTCACCACCCTCTAGGGCGGTGAGGTCCACTTCCTTCACAAAACTCAAGAAACTGGTTTCAAAGTCCACATAGGGCCAAGATTTTGAGCCGCAGGTCCCTGATTTTCGGGCATTTTCACAGGTAAGGTAGGCTTTTTCACCTTTGTTCAGATAGAGCATCTTGCCCCTGCATTCACCGCACCTGGCAATTCCAGAGAATAAGTTGGACACGGACTTTCCTTTGCGACCTGCGCCGTTGATTTTGCGCTGATCTCGGCTTTCTTGCACTTGATGGAACAAGTCAGGTTCTATCACGGCAGGAAAGTAGTCCTTCAACACCTCACCTGCCTCGGCCCATGTACCGTCTTTCTGCGCTCTAGGTTGGCACTCACCAATAACGGCTCGGTTGCTCAGGATTTTATTGATCGAACTTGGGTTCCAACGCTGACTGGTACCGAAAGGGATGACGCCGTCCTCATTTAGACGTTTGGCGATGGCGAAGTTTCCGAGGCCGTCACGGCTATGCTCAAAGATTGTCCTAACGACTTGAGCCCGTTCGGAATTGACCTGAATAGCTGTCTTGTCTTGGTTCACCGCTAGCCATGCGGGGACACGCCGTGTCATGATTTCCTGATCTGCCTTATCACGCTTGGCAGACCAGGCCGCCGAGACACGCTGCGCCTTCATTTTGCTTTCGTCATAAGCGCGGCTCATGATCACCAACGAAAACAAGACCTGCTCAAAAGTTGCGCCAGCCTGATACACCTGACGGTCCGCCAACGTGACCAGCACAATACCACTGCTGACAATATCCAAAAACAAGGTCAAAGATGCGATGATTTCTTGGCGGGACAAGCGGTCTAGGGATTTCCACCAGCAGATAAGACCCTTCATCGATCTCACCTGCTTTCACGGCGGCCATGAAACGACCTAGTGCCCCCTCGCCACGCGTATTCGCGCCCTTGAACGCCGACACACCAATGTCATGTAGGGCCGCACCCTCCACCAGTTCTAATCCATGCTCATCAGCGTAGGCGCGCGAAAGCTCTTCCTGGCGGCGTTTACTGTCGCCGCGCAGTTGCACCTCCGTAGACATGCGGATGTAGGAATAGGCCTTGGGGCGATTGCTCTGCATTTAGACTGGAGTACTCGACAATGAAATAATTGACCACAATGTTTTCATTTAGTCACCACCTTTGTTGATTTTCTTGTCCCTCTATCCAACCGCTCAAAGCGCGTAAACTGAATTTTTTCGATGTACGCATGGCGGAAGTCTGTTTAGCTGGCAGTCCCGTTTCACAACGGGAGAATTTTTATGGGCAGACCAGCAGGCCAGACGGGCAAGGCACCGACCCTCAAACCAGATCAAATCAAGCGGCTTCTCGCCATTGCGTCGACAGGCAAATACGGTGAGCGGAACCAGACCGTCGTAACCTTGTCCTACTGGCTAGGGCTTCGAGCTAAGGAACTGGCGTCTTTGAAGGTTGGTGATGTTTTTGAGGCAGACGGGAGTGTGCGACCCGTCTTGCACCTCAAGAGGACCTACACAAAACGCGCAAAGACCCGCGACGTGTTCTTGTCGGCGGCAGACGTGCAGAAGAGGCTCAAGGCCTACTGGTCCTATCTAGTCGAAAAGCATCTGGCAGTAGATGGCGCGCCCTTATTTGCCACGCGCTCACGCAAAGGGTTCTCATCAAACGGAATAGTGCGTCTGCTTTGTGAGCTCCATCAACAATCGGGTGTTGCCAACGGGTCGTCCCATTCTGGCCGTCGGACAATGATCACTAGGCTGGCAGAAAACGGTGTTGATCTGAAAGCCATCGCCACCCTGGCAGGGCATGCGTCCATATCAACGACGGCTGGCTATGTGCAGGACAACCCCGAACGCTTGGCGAAGATTATGGCTGGGGTGGGACTCAAATAACAATAGAGCCCCGTCCTATCCGCTGCTTAGAGAAAAGGATCGTAGGCCCATTGCAAGAGTGCTTGGCGCTGGCGGGGCCGACAGGTCAAATCATCTGATTTGCAGTGCTTGCGAACCTGACCAGCGTGTCTGGCGAAGGCGCGCCAGCGTTTGATCTGGATAGGGTCGATTTCCGCCAATCTCCGACCCCTGAAATAGCGGCAATACCACTGGAACCAGCCTCTAGGGTCGGGTCCAATGATCCAGCCATTGGCGCGCCAGTCGGTGAGCGACTGGCGGCTCTTTACACCGAAACAGTTTATGTCGGGGCTTGCGGTGTCGGATAGGCGCGCGCCTTTGAACCAGAGAGCGGGAAACTCGGCTTGGCAGTCGTTCATGTATTTGCCTTCAAAGACGCCATAGGCCAGCATCTGGCGCGGACTGAGATGCGGCTTAAACTCTGGCGCGAAGTTTTGGCCTTCGGGGACCGACAATTCGTAGCGATAGCCGATTTGCATACGGTCGTTTACATGGATGACCTGGCCCATCTCAGTATTCCTCGGCCATCATTATGGTCAGGACGCGGATGGTCACGTCTGGGTCTAAAGGGTCAGGCGTGTAGCCCTTCAATTCGAGGTCAAATAGATCGATTTTCCAATAGACGGTGCCTCCACTTATTTGGATTGCGCCGAAGTCGTGTTCGCCGTGTGGGTCATTTTCCGACGTGAAGGCATCGAAGCTCATAACCTGGTTCACGATGTGGGCGCGTGTCGCGTCTTCTAAATCTAGGACGCCAGGGGTGAGATGAACTCGGCCACCTAGAAAGGTGCAGCGGAAGTGGTCGTTGAGCGCGGCAATTTTGGTGGCGTAGTCGGGATCGTGGGCCATGCTGAAAAGCTCCTGAGGTGGGTAAACTCTCCAGGGTTACACAGGCCCACCGTAGGCGGACACTGGAAAATGAGCGCCAACTAGGCTAGGATTGGATAGATGGGAGCTTTGTTCCTCTTTCTCGTTTTCGTGGTCATCTGCGTTGTGTTGGCTAGGTCGCTCGGTTCTGACCAAAGTGGGACTGACTCACCCCAAACAAGGAGGTCTAGGCCCGGGTCTCGACCAATGGGCAGTGTCAGAGTACCAGCCCCTACGCCAAGAGAGCATAGAATTACGGGAAGGGCCTATGTGATCGACGGTGACAGCATCCGTATCAGAAACACAGAAATCCGATTGTTCGGCATTGATGCGCCTGAGATGAATCACCCCTATGGGCGCAATGCAAAATATGCCCTCTTAAATCTGTGCAAAGGCCAACAGATTGAGGCGACGGTTGTTGATGAAGATCATTACGGGCGAACAGTCGCCAAATGTCGATTGCCAGACGGTAGCGATCTATCGGCGGAAATGGTGAAGATGGGATTGGCGATTGATTGGCCCAAGTATTCGGGCGGTGCATACAGTGACATGGAGGTTCCAGGCATTCGCAAGAAACTCTGGCTTGCTGACGCTAGACAAAATGGGCGGATGCATGTCTGGGAGCAGTATGAGGCAAGGAAAGGCTCAAATTTGGAGGATTAAGAATTGGGCGACCTGTAGACCTATTGGCTCCAGGTGTGGAGTTGAACTTAGAGCGATTCTTTGTCAGTTTAGATTTGGGATTTGACCTGATTGATCTTGATTTTTCAGAATGATTTCCTGATTACTGACCCACCAAACCTGGAGCAGAAGGTTTGATCCTGTAACCCTAGCGGAAACCCGCTCATGTTAAGATGTCATGATGTAGCTGGAGTAGTTACCTTTTTTGAAATTTCTAATAAGATTTTCTAAAAATTATAAGGAAGGAATCTGTAGGATTTTAAAGGATTTTCTACAGGTGATTTACCTTTAAGGATTTCCACAGAGGTTTCCCAGATTTTGAAAACACTTACCCTTCCAAGAGGTAAGGTCTTCGAAGCCGTAACGACTTTGAAGCATTCTAAAAGCACAACTTCGTTTGAAGGAAGGGGGGTTGGCCGATCTCCTTTGACGTGCTGCTTAACCAACGGGGCTGGGGTCCAGGGCCTTTAGAACGACATCTGGTCCAGTGACGGTTGCCGTTTGGCAGGGCCGTCATCCTGTGGAGGTCACAATAAATCCATGAGGGCTGGCTCCACTTCGATGATCGGCTGGTGCCAATCTTTTGGGACGGTTTGACCATGCGGTTCACGGCTCCATCCCAAGTCAGCTTTCATGGGGACACCTAACACCCAGGCCTGCAAAGCCATCACAGCTTTCCAACCCATCTTTAGGGGCGACACCAGCCGCCAAACAAGGTCCCATATGAGGCAACCCATGATGGGCCGCAGAATTATTGGTCAGAACAATGTATAAAATGGGGGGTGTTAGGGTAAATCGGCAAGTCCTGGAGGAAACACCATGTCAGTCCTCAGACATGAGTGATTCAAAATAATTTCTGACTTCCTCGTGATCGGGCTGCTGATCAGTCTTTGACCATTTCCCGTCTTCACGTTTTTTCTTATCATTTTGGCGCTTGAGACGGGCCAATTCCTTATGGCGCTTCCAGTCAAAATCGGTTTCCGTGAGCAGTGGGGCGTCTCCACTATTCAAAGTGGCGTCCATAGACCGAAGATGGGCCAGTTGGTTTAACCTGCGCCGCTCGTTTTCCAATTGCTCATCAACTTCCTGAGGCGTGAGTTTTTGATTTAGGGGGTCCTTTTGAGATTTCCGAAAGACAGTTTCTGTCGTCGGCACGTCGTCATGGTGAATGAAAAGTTCATCTAGAGAAGTAGCAGTGGCAGTTCCGAAAAATTCAGCAGATTCAGATACCGCGCCATTTGGATCAACAGAAAAACTGGAAGGTAAATCTAGCTGAACTAATCCGAGCAGTCGACGAAAATAATAATTGTCGACTGTCCGGATTATGGCCTTTCGATCAACCGCATCTTCTTCATTGTATGAGGACGCGGCATAGCTTTTGACTCGGTCAAAGTCAGAACTTTGGGTGCGAATGGCGTCCTTATTGTCATGGTAAATCGTGTACAATTCCTGGCTAGAGCAAGAAGGGTCGAAAGGCTCTATGTAGCGCGCTGATGTTTCGTAACTTTCCTTGACCTCCTGAATACGTCTTGAATCAATTGAGGCCGCGATAAGCAAATGGTACTTAGCGGGTATGGGACTAGGACGGTGCCAATACTGTAGCGACCCTGAATGGCGCGTTTTCTTGAAACCCAACTTTGACAATTTCTTACCCAAGTTGGCGGCTTTGCCCCGATTGGCCGCAGAGCGGCTCCCATACACATGCCCACATATGTCGTTGATCGTTGTTTTGTCGTGGAGCCATACAAACTCGTGCAATCGGTCCAATACGGGGTCGTCGGGCTGGCGTTTTCTTTGCTCGAATTCAATGACAGGCACAATATCATCCGTCGGCCACCACTGTTCGCCTGCTTTGTAAGCCTGAACAGCCTCAGCCCAAATCTGATCGCGGTCGGCCTCAATTTTGCTTTTGTCTATCTTGCCGCGGACTTCTGTAGACCAGTAGCGCCTGTTCTCATCATCAAAACTATACTCGCTGTCATTTGTGGTGCCGACAAAGACGCAACGACGGTGTTCGGTTGTGCCTCGGTTTTCAAATTTCTTAATGTACTTTTGGCTCTCCTGCGTGATGAATTTTTTGACGTTACGCATTCCTTTAGGCGAAAGCGCACCAAGTTCATCGAAGTTGACGGCCATATAGCCCCGCAACCCAAGAGAGGCATTTATCCCAGTAACGGTTTCTAAGTTATCATTGATGTAGTCTTTGCCGAAAAGCGCTTCCAGCCCTCTGGTTTTATAAAGTCCCTGGCGTCCTTCCAATATGAGCATGTGGTCAACCTGACACCCTGGCTCATACTGGCGCGCAACCGCAGATATTAAAAACATACGGCCTATGGCTCTGGCATAGACGGTATCGTCGCAGTTGAAATAGTAAGGAATAAGGTTGTCTAATCGAGGCGTCCCATCCCATTGCAAGGGGCCTAACCATTCCATGACGGGGTCAAACTTATTGAACTGCGCTATGCGATTTACGGCTAGGCGGATATTTTTATCCGAGGCATTGATGCCGTCACCCTGAACGCCTAGCAAAATATCATAGTCATCCTCTGCTTGCCAATCTCTGGGGTCTTCGCCGTCGTCGCGGTTATAGTATTGAACCTCTTGTCTCATTTGATTGAAAACAATGCGGTTTGATAACTCAGGTGAACCCTTAAGCCATGTATAGACGTGGAGGTCTAGCAAATAACGGCGAATGCTCTTTGGCGGAGATTTTTGATGGGCGGCGGCGTCCTTAGCAAGTTCTTCGAGAACCGCCTTTTCAATGGAGGCGCTACTCAACTTCGAGAACCCATCAAAGGTTTTCATCGCGCCCGTGATAAGCGGCTCGGTTGTGGGAACGTCTAAGTGGCGATCTAGGGCATCAGCGAAAAGGCCAAATTCATCTTGGGTTTTAGAGGGCATAGAAATAGTCAGAAATATTCACTTTACCTTACGCACCTTACGCGGGCTTGCAGAAAAAGCAATGGCAGTCAGCGTTTAGGAGGTTCAAAATCATAGCTGATTTTGTCTATTTCTTGCTTAAGGGTCGCCACTGAGTAGCCGCGCCCATAGCTGTCATGAACATCCTTGCTTTCATGCCCGACAAGAGCTTGGCAGATTGACTTCTCAAGTCCAGCATCTCGCATGGCGTCGATTGCGGTGTGTCTCAAGGAATGAAACGTCAATTCTTTGCTCTTTAGGCCCAGCCGTTGTAAGTCTTCGCCAAAGCGCTTTCCATACGGCGACCCGTAACGGCCATCTGCTCCCAGTTTTGCGTCATCAAATAACAAGTCGTCTTTGTTCTTGGAGCGCTTGCGTCCCGTAAACCAAGCCTCAAAGCCCCATTCAGCCAGGAAAGTACGATGAAGCGGTACTTGCCGTCGCCCAGCCTCCGATTTAATTCGCAGGGTCTTGTCAGTTCTTAAGTCAAATACCCAGATATCTTCGCTTTTGGTGATATGCTTAACGCGAAGTTGACAACATTCCTCAAGCCGCATCCCGTGGTAAACTGAGATTAGGGGAACCCAGTAATCAATGTTTCTTAAAATCAGCGAACCAGGCTCCGTTCGTTTATTTTTTATCTTCATGCCTGTGTAGAGGGGGCTTCCGAATATTACGGCAAGTTCATTTTCGCCAAAGGGCTCTCTCGATGTCTCATCATTCTTGTCACGTTTTATGGTCACCCCATAAAATGGGTTGTCATTGACATACCTGTTATTCTTTGCCCAACTGAACCAGTTCGACATGTGAGAAATACGATCCTTTCGTGTTTTCCACGATAAGAGCTTATCCCCATCTCGTTGCGCCAAGTCAGCTTGTTGGCGCAAAGTTAAGTCACGATATTTTTTCTCCGTCGAGCCCTTTACAGGCAAACGAAGGACCAGTGCTTTCGTCTGCCGCATTTGCTCATCGCCGATGCTCTTGATGTCGGCATCTTCTCCATAAAGCTCAGCCAAAATTCGATACGCGGTATCGAATTTGTATTTGCGCCGCTCCCAGCCGCTTCCTTCTTCATCTTTGAAAGCGTCATAAACCTGCTTGAGCGTATAGATCGGCCCTGCGTTCGCCTGGGCAATGGCTTGCACATTTGCAGATGAGTTAGGTGTCAGTGACGCTGTATCCGCCCCAGTGGCAATCCTTGCCAATTCTGGCATATCGGCGAACATGGGTGATGTTGTGGGGGCTGGCGTTCCATGGATTGCCATGTGCTCCCGCTGACGGTTAATTTCCATTTGGGTTTGCACAAAGCCCAAACCAAGAGATTCATAGTGGCGATGCGTGATGAGGTCACGATACGGCTCAAAAACAGGAAGGGAATGAACTTGGGTGAAGCCAACACCATGGAGTTCGCCGTCTTCGTTTTTTAAAATCTCGCTCAAGTTCTCCTGAGAATCATCGGGATTAGCCGGGGTCGGCACCGACCCATTCAGCCCCAGGGCATCCCTCAGCCATTCCTGAAAGTATGCTTTCAGGGCTTTGGCGTTTAAATCTCCGTTGTCATCAATCATGGCAAACAGGCACTCCACAGCTTGATTGACCCCCGCATGACGCACCAAAGCAAGCGTTGGATCACGGGTTCTTAAGGAGACTACAACCGCACCCGTTGGAAAGATAGCCTCATAGGCTTTGGGTGTGCGTCGTCTGAAATAAAATATGCCGCCCCGTTGCACGAGGCGTCTAAACTGGGTCCTCATGGACCAGGTTTAAAATACCAGAAAAGCCATTTCGGACACTGAAAAATACGGCTCAGGAAAGCAAAATGTGCTACATTTTGTGCTACAGTTAGGGATTGCTCACGAAAATCAGGCGGCTTAAGTCGTTGCCTGGCTTCACTTTTGTCTCAAAATGGCAGAGAGGATGGGATTCGAACCCACGAGGCATGTTTCCACGCCTACTCCCTTAGCAGGGGAGCGCCTTCAGCCACTCGGCCACCTCTCTGTTACGTTCGCCCCTAAGGCGGAAATGGTAACAAGACAAGATGATTGTTAGAAATTTGCGAGAGCCTTAAGCACGCGTGTATTTAGGTCACGGCAGCCTTTCTCGGCCAAATCCAACATTGCGAGAAACTCATTCCGGGGAAAAGGTTTGTCTTCTGCCGTGCCTTGGACCTCAATCAATCCACCACTGGCGGTCATAACAAAGTTTGTATCTGCACCCGCATTGGAATCCTCTGCATAGTCAAGGTCCAAAACAGGCACCCCTTGATAAAGGCCACAAGAGACAGCCAGCACATGCTCGGGCATGGGATCACCCTTTAGAATTTCGAGCTTGATGAGATGATCCAGGGCCTGGCGCACGGCAACGGAAGCCCCAACGATTGAGGCGGTACGAGTACCACCATCAGCCTGGATAACATCACAATCAATCTTAATCTGGCGTTCCCCTAACAGGCTTAAGTCAACGGCGGCGCGCAAAGATCGCCCAATAAGGCGTTGAATTTCTTGCGTTCGGCCAGATTGCTTACCCTTAGCAGCCTCACGATTGCCGCGCGTATCTGTGGCGCGGGGCAGCATCCCATATTCGGCGGTTAACCAGCCGCGACCAGATCCCTTCATAAAGGGGGGGACGCCCTCCTCAACACTTGCGGTTACTAAAACACGCGTGTCGCCAGTGGAGATAAGGCAGGCTCCCTCAGCCCACTTTGAAATTGTGAAATCAAATTGTGTGGGGCGGAGTTCATCGGCGGCACGGCCCGAGGGGCGCAAAGACATGGGGAAATACCTTTGGTTGACGGTTAGATTGCTCACCCCTAGGTCCAATTTTCCATGGAAATGCAATCCTTAACTGACCGTGCGCGCTTAATCTTAGGGCATTTAGTCGAATCATATCTGGAAACCGGCGCCCCCGTCGGGTCACGGACCCTCTCAAAATCAGAGGATCTGGGCTTGTCCCCTGCGTCGATTCGAAATGTCATGGCAGATTTAGAGGATAGTGGCCTACTATATGCGCCCCATACCAGTGCAGGTCGATTGCCAACGGAGGCGGGTTTAAGGTTATTTGTTTCTGGTTTGCTAGAGCATGGCAATTTAACGTCTGATGAACGGGCCAGCCTAGAGGCTCAGGCCAAGGGTCTCGATCGTCCCTTTAATCAGGTTTTGGAAGAAGCAGGCACTGCCCTATCCGGGCTTTCAAGTCTTACAGGTTTGGTTGTTGCCCCTAAGGCCCAAGCACGATTGCGGCAAATTGAGTTTGTCCCCCTCAATACAATGCAGGCACTGATCGTATTGGTGGATGAGAAGGGCAAAGTAGAAAATCGATTGCTCAATCTGCCGGAGGGCATAAGTTCGGGCCAACTTAAAATCGCATCGAATTTTTTGAGCCAAGAACTCGCCGGTAAAACGTTGGCGCAAGGGCTTTCAGGTTTGAAAGAAAAATTGGTGAAACAACGAAATGATGCGGAGGCTCTTTCCACCCTTCTGGTAGATCAAGGATTGGCTCAAATGGCCAAAGATCAGGAGGAACTGGTTTTTATTGTCCGCGGTCAGTCCCATTTATTAAATGACATGAAAGCGCAGGAGGATTTGGCGCGGCTGCAATCTCTCCTTGATGCTCTGGAAACGACGGAGACCATGGAAAAGTTGTTGAGTGAAGCCGATCAAGCGACAGGCGTGCAGGTCTATTTAGGGTCACAATCAGATTTGTTTGGCATGTCTGGGTTTTCTTTGGTGTTGAGCCCCTATGCGGCAGGGGACAAATCTCTTGTCGGCGCTGTTGGGGTTATCGGCCCAACCCACATGAACTACGGGCGCATCGTTCCGATGGTTGATTATACCGCAAAAGTCATTGAGCGTCTAATGGATCGGACCTTGCGTTCTTAAAATTAATACCCAGATAGGCCCCGTAGTTCAAAAAATAAGAAGAGCCATGAGCGACCAAGATACAAATCCCCTTACGCCCAATACTCAAGAAGAGCAGAACCCGTTAGCGCCAGAAATGGCAGATGAAGACATGTCAGAGCCAAAGGCAGAAGACCGGATTGCGGAGTTAGAAGCGGAACTTGCAAAGGCAAATGATAATGTGCTGCGCGCTCTAGCAGATGCTGAAAATACCCGTAATCGAACCCGCCGGGATCTTGAAGCCGCCCGGAAATTTGCCGTTGAGCCCTTAGCGAAAGAACTATTGACCGCCCTAGATCATTTAGGCCGTGCGCGTGTTGCCATTACGCCCAATCAATTGGAAGGCGATGATACACTAAAGAACTTGCATGTTGGTGTTGAAATGACGGAAAAGGAGCTGGTTAAGGCTTTTGAAAAATTTGGGGTCCAGCAAATCAACCCAGCAGGTGAAGATTTTGATCCCAACCTCCATCAGGCGCTTCAGCATGTTGAGGGAACAGATGCTGCCCCTGGGACAGTCGTAGAGGTTGTTGCACCCGGCTATTTAATGCATGATCGCTTACTTAGGGCCGCAATGGTTTTGGTGGCTAAGTAAGGCAAAGCCTACTCACAGCCACAATCACAGAAACGTTAGTCACCGCGAGTTTTTATTGATCTTGCTGCTCCCTATATAGAGAGTATGAAAAAATTTACTGTGCCCTTTCTTTTTTTAGCCCTTGCAGGGGCTTCTACCTTTGCAATCTCAAGTGTTTCAGGTCAGTCAAATTTGGCAGAATCAGACGACACTTTAGCTGCCCAAGATAGTCAAATTAGCCCAGACGGATTGGTTTCTGACGAACCCTTTTGGATTGGTTATGTGAAACCAGGCGCCGATACCTTACGTAAGGCGCTAACCCCTTTGGCATTTCGTGTTACACAAGAGGACGGTACAGAACGTGCTGGGACCAGCCCCTATGATAAATTTTATGAGGACGGCATTTACGTTGATATTCTCTCTGGAGAGCCCCTGTTTTCCTCTCGTGATAAATACGATTCCAGAACAGGTTGGCCCTCCTTTACCCAGCCTATTTCATCAAGCTCACTGACTTTACACGAAGACCGTTCGCTTTTTAGCCTGAGAACAGAGGTACGTTCAGCGGTTGCCGACAACCACCTTGGCCATGTATTCAATGATGGACCCCGCGATAAGGGGGGGCTACGATATTGTATGAACGGGGCGGCCCTTAAGTTCATTCCAGCATCCGATATGGAGGCTAAGGGTTATGGCGATTATATGAATTTCCTTTAGATAGTGTACTCAAGTTAAACAAAATAGGGGGCCCCCATGCAAAATAATAGCTTTAGGTTTTGTATAGCCCTTCTTGACCTTAGAACCCTCTACCTCTAAGGGCGCGCACTCTTAAAGATTTATTGGAAGGTTAGGCGAGTCACATGGCAAACTCTCCCCAAGCAAAAAAACGCATTCGTACGAATGCAACACGTGCCCGTATTAACGCAGCCCGTCGCTCGCGCGTTCGTACATTTTTGAAAAAAGTCGACGCAGCTGTTAACTCAGGCGATCAAGTAGCAGCTTCAGAGGCATTCCGCGTTGCTCAATCCGAATTAATGCGTGGTGTGTCGCGCGGTGTGTTTAAGAAAAATACAGCCACCCGCACGATTTCCCGCATGAATGCACGTGTAAAGGCCTTATCCGCCTAAATTCAGATCCATCATATTGTTGATTATATTGGGGGCTTCAGCCCCCTTTTCTTTGCTCACAGGCCTTTGTTGCACTTAACCTTAGGCATGCTTATGTGCAGAGTTTCAAACGTGACGAGAAGGATACTCAGTGGTCCAAGCAAATTCATTCACCCACGAAGACCTCTTAGCTGCGGGACGGGGAGAGCTGTTTGGCCCTAAGGGCCCCCAGCTTCCGTCTCCACCTATGCTCATGTTTGACCGAATCATTCACATTTCGGAGAGAGGCGGGTCTTACAATAAGGGGGAAGTTGTTGCAGAACTCGATATCCATCAAGATCTATGGTTCTTTCCCTGTCATTTTCAGGGCGATGCAGTCATGCCTGGATGTCTTGGTGTTGATGCCCTATGGCAGTTGGTTGGGTTTTATCTTGGCTGGCGTGGTGGTGAGGGTAAGGGGCGCGCTCTTGGTGCAGGTGAAATCAAGTTTACAGGCCAGGTTCGTCCTAAGGCATCAAAAGTGACATATAATATTTCTATCAAGCGCTCGAAAATCTCTTCTGCCTCTATCGCATTTGCGGATGGCCTGGTTTATGTCGATAAACGGTTGGTTTATGATTGCCGGGGTCTACGCGTAGGCCTGTTCAATCAAGAATCTCTGGAGGCAATGGATCAATGACATCTACCGCTGGGTTGCGTCGCGTTGTTGTTACGGGATTTGGCCTCATCTCGTCTTTGGGCGGGAATCAGCAAGAGGTTTGGGCCTCCCTTAAGTCTGGAACATCCGGAATTGCAGCGGATGAGAGCTTTGCAGAGCGGGGCATGCGCTGCCAAATTTCTGCCCGGCCTAAGGTAATAGCCTTAGACGTCTTGGATCGAAAAACCCAGCGGTTCATGGGGGAAACATCTGGGCTGGCTTATTTAGCTGCCCTCGAAGCCATTGAGTCTGCTGGATTAAGCGATGAAGAAGTGCAATCACCAAAGACAGCTCTGATCGTTGGTTCTGGTGGCCCCTCTACGGCTATTCAAGTTGATATAGCTGATACGGTTCGTGATCGTGGCGCACGAAAGGTTGGCCCAACCCTTGTACCAAAAATTATGAGTTCTGGTTCCTCCGCCGTTCTATCAACACTTCTGAAAACCCGGGGACCGTCCTATAGCATTTCATCCGCCTGCTCGACATCTGCGCATTGTATTGGCAATGCGATGGAGTTAATCCAACTGGGTAAGGCAGATCGTGCCTTAGCCGGGGGCGCTGAAGAGGTGGATTGGACGATGGCTGTCGCTTTTGACGCTATGGGGGCCATGTCAGCGGGCCGAAATGATGATCCTACTTCGGCTTCTAGAGCCTATGATGCGGGCCGTGATGGATTTGTCATCTCTGGCGGGGGATCAATTTTAGTTCTTGAAGCTCTCGAAGTGGCTGAGGCCCGCGGCGCAACAATTCTAGCCGAAATTGTCGGTTACGGCGCATCGGCGGATGGATATGATATGGTTGCCCCCTCTGGTGAAGGCGCCGTTCGCTGCATGCAAATGGCATTGGAACAGGCTGGCAATCCAAAAATTGATTATATCAACACCCACGGCACCTCAACACCCGTTGGTGACACGCGGGAGCTGTCAGCCTTAGCAGAGGTCTTTGGTGGCGCAGAAAACGTGCCCGCTATTTCTTCGACCAAGTCTTTATCAGGACATGCCTTAGGTGCCGCAGGATCGAATGAGGCGTCATATTGCCTTCTTATGATGGCCAATGACACCATCGTTGCCTCTGCCCATATCAAGAACCTTGATGAAGAAGCGCAGGCCTTTGATATTGTTCAAGAGAATCGGGAAGGGCCCTTAACCCACATTCTCTCCAACTCTTTTGGTTTTGGCGGAACCAACGCGACGCTTATCTTCCGAAAGGTATAGGGCGCGTCAAGCAAAAGCCGCTCTATACAAACGCCGACGTGGCAAAATAAATAAGCATTTCCTATAAAGACATAGCAAACCCTTATTTTCCTTGCATCTGCCAATGATTTTCAAACACAAGGCCATAAATTAATAGATCCTGACCCTAGGCTCGTGGTGCATACTTATTGAGAATGCGTTGGAGTGTTCGCCGGTGCATACGTAATCGGCGTGCTGTTTCTGAAACATTGTGTTCACACTGCTCATAAATACGCAGAATATGCTCCCAGCGAACCCGATCAGCTGTCATAGGAAATTCAGGCGGCGGCGGTAGTAATTGGTCATTTGCTGTTAAGGCGTCTTCAATCGCATCCAGATCGGCAGGTTTGGGCAGGTAGTCTGCTGCGCCAAGTTTTACGGCGGAAACAGCAGTGGCAATATTCCCATATCCTGTCAGAACAATCATTCGGGTTTCGCGACTAATCTTGGTAAGCGCTTCGACAATTTCCAGTCCGCTACCATCTTCTAATCTTAAGTCGATAACAGCATAAGCCGGCGGGGCTGCGAGTCCTACACTTTTACCTTCATTCACAGAATGGGCAACCGTTACCTCATAACCGCGCCGTTCCATGGCTCGACCTAAGCGATCAGCAAACCGAATATCATCATCGACAATTAGTAGGGTGCGGCCACTTGCGAAGCCGGGAATTTGCGTGTCCATGGCGTTTATATAGGCAGACCCCACGTCAAGGAAACCTCTGCACCACGCAATCCGTCCATTCGGTTGCGAAAGTGTACCTTTGCGCCTGCATGACGCAAGAGAGATATGGCGATGAAAAGCCCTAGTCCCATAGACGGACGACCACTGCCCCCACCACGATTATAGGGTTGTCCAAGGCGCTCAAGTACCAGCTGCGAATATCCCGGTCCGTCATCAATAATGGACAGAGAAAGTTCTTTCTCTGTCCACGTAATTTTGGCCAATACGGTGGTTTGGGCAAATTGAAATGCGTTTTGTAGAATATTGCCCAAGCCCTGGATTAATTCTGGTTGCTGTGAGGGGTGGGGCTCTGGGACATGCTCACTGCCCTCCTTTTCAATCGTAAGAGTGATGCCGCGTTCGGCATATTTATCTGCAAGTCGACTTAGAATCTCACCAAGATCAACACGCAAATAAGTTTCGTGATCGTCCCTCTCTTCCCCCTTAGGGGAGGCGAGCTTGGCAATAATTTCACGACACCGGGACGTTTCTTCAACTAACAACTGGGCATCTTCGATCAGGTCTGAACTGGCGTCAGTTTCTGCCAAAATATCGGCTATCTCCTGGGCGGTGATGGCAATTGTTGCTAGAGGTGTTCCAAGTTCATGCGCGGCGGCGGCGGCCAGCCCGCCAACATGGGTCAGTGTGCGTTCGTGATCCAATGCCTGGCGAGCGCTATCCAGCGCGCGCGCTGTACGGCGCGCCAGATTAGCTTGCCAAGAAATAAACAGGGTCAAAAAAACGAGAGAGATTACAAGAGCTGTCCATGTGGCGGCACGATAGTCAAGGGGGAGGATTAGTGAACCAATGGCCCCTGTTCGATTGCGCCACGGCAGGTCAACGTAAACCAAGGTTAGTATGGCTAATAAAACAATGGCTAGCAAAACCAACGCAGCGGTTAGGCGCGTGGACAATGCCGTTGCACTTACGGTTATGGGGGCAAGTAAGAGGATCACAAAAGGATTTAAGATGCCGCCAGAAAAAACAAAGAAGATAGCTAATTGAATCATAAACAAGGCCAGCAAACGACCCGCTTCAGAATTGGTAACCCAAGATCGATCTGCTTTATCCGCCCGCCACAATCTCTGGATGAATCCATTGAGAAAGAAGAACCCGATAAGAGTGGTAAAAGAAAGTCCAAGTTTAGGATGCAGCCCAGAACGGAAGAAAAGCATTAAAATGGCTGCAGCTTGACCGGCCATGAGGCTCCAACCCAAAGCCACCAGTATCCGTAACGGAACCAATCTGGTGCCAGTCTCATCTCTTCTTAGACTATGGACAACGGGTGAGAGAACCTGTCCGTGGCGATCAGGGGGGGGCGTCATTAAAGCGCTTCTTCTTTCAATTGATACATATCATAAAATCGAATAAACCGTACTCAAAAAAACGAGGCCCACCTATATTATTGGCTTTATTAACACTCTGAAAAGGGGTTGAGCAGTCCTTTATATGAGAAATTACAAACTACTCACCTTAGAGCATGCCGCAGTAAAGAGATTTTCTGGATTAATAATCTTAAAAGCTGTTTTGGTTTTAGCCTGTTTATCGGGCCATGTTCTTGCGCATTCTCAGGAATCTGATCTATCCCCTATAGTCCTTGCAGAGCGGGAGGCCCTAATCGCTGGTGGCTATCCCTTATTTGATACCAGTGGGCAATTGAGTGAACCAGAACGTGATAGGCTTTTGCAACAGTTAGATCAGCTGAAGGTTTGTTGTGATTTAGACATATCTCTGGTGTTGCAAACAGCCCCCGAAATGCCTCTGCAAAACAGGATATAAAGGTGTTGTTGGATCAGTTGCAAAGAACAGGCCTTTGGACCGAAAAGAGCCTGACCATCTTACTTCAGACGGAGCCGCAACGATCTATAGCTTTCCGTGCCAATTCTATTTCAAGCCGCACGCAAAGTCTCGGCGATGCTGAATTGCGGGCCTTGGGCACGGCTCTTGCTGAGGGGGATGCCGCTAATGCGCTTATTCAGGCATTAGAAGCCTTATCGGCAGAGCTAGACTCTGAAAATCTTTCTTTCGTTTTATGGACTTTGGGCATCCCCGCGCAAGAGGCTCTTTATCACTTTTGTGTTTTTTGGGCTGTTGCCTGTGCTTTTGTCATTCTCTTTTGGGTTTTCAGTCGTCGTACATTTTTACCAGACCCTATTCTGTTGAGGAAAATGAAAACGAGCGATCCAAAATTGTTTTTGAATATAGAAACCTTGAATAGGGGCGCTGAGATTCTCTTTGTCGTTCAGCGAAGGGCACCACGTCACTTTCCCACACTTCTCATTTTGTCCTTACTTTATGGATTTATCGGTTTTTTTATTCTTGAGCCGGCTTTTTGGGGCCTTGAAACCCTGTGGGAGCAATGGGGTCTATGGATTTTGATAGACCATTGGTGGTCTCGTACACTCCTAAATTTGGCTTTAATGGGCTTCCTCTTTATTCTACTGGCCGCTTCCCCTTTTGGTGCTTGGGTAACACCCCCCGCTTTGACAAAAGCGCGTCAATCCCGTTTGCTTGCCGATAAAATCCAAGAACACTCAGGGGCCGGTCGCATAACACTCATCCTGGTTTGGCGCCGGGTGTCACGCCAATTAGAGGTGTGGGAACCTGCCCATGCCACCCTAGCGAATCCCCGTATGGAAACACTTCTCAATCGTCTTGAGGAAGACTTGTCCCATGGACAGGGGCAGACTGGAATACAGCGGTTCATAGACCAATATGATAGGTTAATGCAGACGCGTGGCAGGGGAAGCCCCCAGCGGCCCATATCTAAGACCTCTGCATAAGGGCATGCTTCATTAGAGTGTTCGCTGAGGTTAGGGGTTTTGCTAAGTCCATGTGGCGTTTTTCAGGGATCTCAAGATGGATTTGTTCAGTCAAGATGTGTTCGCCCGAATTGGGGATGACGACACACTTTCTAAGGTCAAGGCGCTCATAGAATGGGATCAGTTTTCGCCAATCCTTAAACGCGGACTTGGCCGTTCTGGAGTGAGGCTTCAGGGCTATGACCCTCTTGTTTTGTTCAAGTGCTTGCTCATCGGCCTGTAGCATGGCCTCAGCGATCCTAAGCTGGAACGCGCGCTTAAAGTTCGCTTGGATTTCCTGATGTTTTGTGGGCTTGATCTGAGTATACAAGTGCCCGACGAGACGACCCATTGCCGCGATTAATTAAGAGCACCGCGCGCCTTCGCAGCTTTATCGATGCTCCAAAGGACCGTAAAGAGGGCAAAGCTGAAGATGTAGAGCCAGAGGCCACAATTACTCACAGCGCCGATCCTGATGCCCGTTGGGTCAAAAAGGTCGCAAAAGCACGTTGGGATTTAAGGGCTTTGTGAACCGCGTCCACACCAAGCCCGCCAATCGGGCTGAAAGTCCCGAGTTTGAGACCATGGCACGCGATGCCAACGCCGCGTGCATCTTGGCAGATAAGGCCATCGCCACCAAAGCCAACCACGCTTTCCTAAAGGGCAAGCACCGCGACGGCATCATGCGCAAAGCGGCAAGAGATCGTCCGTTGAGGGCCTCAGAGAAACGCGTCAACAAGCTGATCTCAAAGCGTCGCTTGCGCATTGAACAATGCTTTGGCACGATGAAGCGCCTGTTTGGCCTGGCCAGAGCCCGCTACTTCGGCACTGCCAAAATCCACGCCCTGCTCGCCATGGCTGCCATCGGACAAAACCTCTTAAAAGCTGCCAATAAAATCTCTCAACCCCCAAACCTCAGCAATCACATAAACCAAAGCGACGCCATATCCGCGTCCTCAATAAGGGGCGCAGGAAAGGAAATATGCCCCGAACTTGATCAATACCGAAAAAGAAGCTCTCATGCAGAGGTCTTTCAAATACAGTTTCTAGACCTTCCCTAAAATAAGGAAAGCCTTAGGCAACGTAGCAGATGTCTTTCGCGCGGAATTTATCGCGTTGATCAAGCACACGGCGTGTACGCTCCTGCTCTGCCTGAATTTCTGCCATAGTACGGACAAGGCCGCCATGGTGCGGTGCAGCCGTCCACGCAGTAAATCGGGTAAGGGAATTGGTTCTTTCGTACATGATCGGCTCCTTTCTGCCAGTCATTGGGGTTGGTGACAGGTGTGATCTTGGAACTTCACACCCTGATTTCTATATAGCGCCCTTAGACGCGGTGTCGCATTTTGAGCCGCGCAATGTTAGAGCCCCAGCTATGCAATTACTGCTGATCGTCACCGGCGGCATCGCCGCCTATAAAACCCCAGAATTAATCCGCCGTTTGCGAGAGCAAGGGGTAGAGGTGACATGTGTTTTAACAGATGCCGCCAAGCGTTTTGTTACCCCGCTTTCACTAAGCGCCGTCAGTGAACAGCCCGTTTATTCCGATTTATGGGATTTAACGGATGAGCGCGAAATGGGTCACATTCGTCTATCCCGCAACGCCGATGCCATTTTGGTCGCCCCCGCCAGTGCAGATTTTTTGGCACGCCTTGCCGCAGGGCAATCCAATGATCTGGCGAGTGCCATCCTGTTGGCATCTGATAAACCTGCCACCCTGGCCCCCGCCATGAACCATCGCATGTGGCTTAATCCAGCGACACAGCGGAATATTGCAGCCTTAAGGCCGATGGCCACAGCATTTTAGACCCGGATGTTGGTCCCATGGCTTGCGGGGAATTTGGCCCAGGCCGCCTGCCTAATGTCGCTAATCTTGTTACTGAAATCACAGGCCCTAAACCGCTGAAGGGCCTCAAGGCCCTTATCACCAGCGGCCCAACTGTTGAGGCGCTTGATCCCGTCCGCTATCTGTCCAATCATTCCAGCGGCAAGCAGGGCCATGCCATCGCAACAGCCCTAAGGCACGCGGGGGCGTCGGTTACTCTGATCTCTGGCCCCACCCAGTTAGAAGCCCCCCATGGGGTCCATCAAATTGATATTCAAAGCGCGGATGAGATGCTCAATGCCTGCCAAAAGGCACTCCCGGCCGATATTCTGATCTGCGCCGCTGCCGTTGCCGATTACAAGCCCGTCAATAAGGCGACAGAAAAGATGAAAAAGGACGGCGGCGATTTAACCCTTACCCTCCGCCCCACACCCGATATCTTGAGCACCCTATGTGCACACGAAAGGCGGCCAACCCTCACCATTGGATTTGCCGCAGAGACGGGCAATCTGAAAAACAAAGCCCTGTCCAACGGACGAAAAAGGGATGTGATTGGCTGCTTGCCAACGATGTCGGCGCGCGTCCTGAAATATTTGGTGGCAATCAAAATCAAATTTTGTTCTTAGGGGACACGGCACCTGAAGAATGGCCTCTGCAATCGAAATGGATGTGGCCCAGCGTTTGATTCAGGAAATTACGAAACGGTTTGCAAAATGAAGATTGCTCTCCAAAGACTGGCCCATGGAATGGACCTGCCCCTTCCCTGCTATGCCACGTCTGGCAGCGCGGGGGTGGACCTACCGCTTGCAGGTATCCTGTGCCTTCACCCTGGGGAACGGGCCCCCCCTTGCCCCCACGGGATTTTGCCTGGCCATTCCCGAGGGGTATGAGGGCCAAGTACGGCCCCGGTCTGGCCTGGCAATCAAACAGGGTTTAACTGTCATCAATGCCCCAGGAACCATTGATGCCGATTATCGTGGGGAAATAAAGGTCCCGCTGATTAATTTAGGGCAGGACGTCGTAAATCTTGATCGCGGTATGCGGATTGCCCAGCTTATCATTGCCCCCGTTGTTCAGGTCACTTTTGAAGAAGTCACATCATTGCAAGCAACCGAACGAGGGGGCGGAGGCTTTGGGTCGAGTGGCATCTGAAGACTTAATCGATCAATTAAGCGATCAGGAGATTGAACGATACGCCCGTCAGCTTGTTCTGCCGGAAATGGGTGTTGAGGGGCAACTGGCCCTACGCGCCAGTCATGTAGCCATTATAGGGTGTGGCGGTTTAGGGGCCAATGCCGCGCTCACCCTCGTGCAATCGGGTATTGGACACTTATCTTTGTTTGATCCAGACCAGGTTGATGTCAGCAACCTCCATCGCCAACCCTTTACCATGGATCAAATTGGCCAGAATAAAGCAGAAGCCCTGGCAAAGCTTTGCTACAGCCGAAACCCCAAGACGCATCTTGATGTTTTTGGGACTTCCTTTGCAGGGTCTAAAGCGCCCCTTTGGTTGGACTGCACCGATAGTGACCAGAGCCGCCGAAATATCGACGCGCAACGAACTCTGAGCACCCATATCATCTTTGGTTCTGTCATCGGTATGGATGCACAGGTAAGTGTATTTATGGCAGGTGAACCCGGCTTTAGCGATCTCTTCCCCACGCCCCCCCATGCCAACACACACCAAACATGCGCTGAACAAGGCGTTCTTGGGCCTCTTGCCGCTATAACTGCACAAATTATGGCGGCTGAAGCCATTAAAATCGCGCAAAGTGTGCCAAGTCCGCTGCGCGATAAACTGCTGTTGATCGATGCCCGCGATTGGCGGTTCAATCACTTTGCAAAAGGTGCTTAGAACGTATGGTGCAACGCCCTGTTCTCCCCGACGCTAAGATTCTTTCCAACCTTAAGGAACGGGTTGTAGATGGCCAACTGCATCCAGAAAATTTGATTCATCACGAGGGGGATGGAACCAGGCGAGATAAGATTGCTGCAGGGGCCTTTGGCGTCTTAAGCGCCGTTGCCCGTTTTTTACCAAGACGCCTGGGCTATATCATATTTGCGTATTTCTTTGGATTTATCGGTTGGATTGCCCTTCCCATACGACGGCAAGTTAAGGCACGGATTGCCCATGCCCTTCCCCACCTAACGAAGGCTGAAATCAATCGCCTTTACGGAGCTTTTTGGCGAAATTTTGGGCAAACCAATTTGAGCTTTTGGATTATGAACGCTTTAGCGAAAACCTGTTAGATCATGTTGAAATTAATGGCGCGCATCATGTGACCG
>NW_028283308.1:0-23203 GCF_059441175.1 Urocampus carinirostris
AACTTTTTGAGTTATGCAAGTTTTCATAAAAGTGTGACTTGCAGGCTGGAAAGCCCATTTTTAAGCTTATCTGCGCCTGAAACGTCCGAAAAAGCAATCATTTAATAATGACAATAACTTTGGAACATGCATGCTAGAATCATAATTCTTGCTTTTCTAGGTTGGAAATCTTCTGAATTTTCTATATTTAGTGCAGATTTGGTGAAAAAAAGCTCAAGTTTTTGAGTTATGCAAGTTTTCATAAAAGTGTGACTTGCAGGCTGCAAAGCCCATTTTTGCACTTCTCTGAGCCTAAAACGTCCGAAAAAGCAATCATTTAATAATGACAATAACTTTTGAACCATGCATGCTAGAATCATAAATCTTGCTTTCCTGGGTTGGAAATCTTCTGAATTTTCTATATTTAGTGCAGATTTGGTGAAAAAAGCTCAACTTTTTGAGTTATGCAAGTTTTCATAAAAGTGTGACTTGCAGGCTGGAAAGCCCATTTTTAAGCTTATCTGCGCCTGAAACGTCCGAAAAAGCAATCATTTAATATAATGACAATAACTTTTGAACCATGCATGCTAGAATCATAATTCTTGCTTTCCTGGGTTGGAAATCTTCTGAATTTTCTATATTTAGTGCAGATTTGTTGAAAAAAGCTCAACTTTTTGAGTTATGCAAGTTTTCATAAAAGTGTGACTTGCAGGCTGGAAAGCCCATTTTTAAGCTTATCTGCGCCTGAAACGTCCGAAAAAGCAATCATTTAATAATGACAATAACTTTGGAACCATGCATGCTAGAATCATAATTCTTGCTTTTCTAGGTTGGAAATCTTCTGAATTTTCTATATTTAGTGCAGATTTGGTGAAAAAAGCTCAAGTTTTTGAGTTATGCAAGTTTTCATAAAAGTGTGACTTGCAGGCTGGAAAGCCCATTTTTGCACTTCTCTGAGCCTAAAACGTCCGAAAAAGCAATCATTTAATAATGACAATAACTTTTGAACCATGCATGCTAGAATCATAATTCTTGCTTTCCTGGGTTGGAAATCTTCTGAATTTTCTATATTTAGTGCAGATTTGGTGAAAAAAGCTCAACTTTTTGAGTTATGCAAGTTTTCATAAAAGTGTGACTTGCAGGCTGGAAAGCCCATTTTTAAGCTTATCTGCGCCTGAAACGTCCGAAAAAGCAATCATTTAATAATGACAATAACTTTGGAACCATGCATGCTAGAATCATAATTCTTGCTTTTCTAGGTTGGAAATCTTCTGAATTTTTCTATATTTAGTGCAGATTTGGTGAAAAAAGCTCAAGTTTTTGAGTTATGCAAGTTTTCATAAAAGTGTGACTTGCAGGCTGGAAAGCCCATTTTTGCACTTCTCTGAGCCTAAAACGTCCGAAAAAGCAATCAATTTAATAATGACAATAACTTTTGAACCATGCATGCTAGAATCATAAATCTTGCTTTCCTGGGTTGGAAATCTTCTGAATTTTCTATATTTAGTGCAGATTTGGTGAAAAAAAGCTCAACTTTTTGAGTTATGCAAGTTTTCATAAAAGTGTGACTTGCAGGCTGGAAAAGCCCATTTTTGCACTTCTCTGAGCCTAAAACGTCCGAAAAAGCAATCATTTAATAATGACAATAACTTTTGAACCATGCATGCTAGAATCATAAATCTTGCTTTCCTGGGTTGGAAATCTTCTGAATTTTCTATATTTAGTGCAGATTTGGTGAAAAAAGCTCAACTTTTTGAGTTATGCAAGTTTTCATAAAAGTGTGACTTGCAGGCTGGAAAGCCCATTTTTAAGCTTATCTGCGCCTGAAACGTCCGAAAAAGCAATCATTTAATAATGACAATAACTTTTGAACCATGCATGCTAGAATCATAATTCTTGCTTTCCTGGGTTGGAAATCTTCTGAATTTTCTATATTTAGTGCAGATTTTGGTGAAAAAAGCTCAACTTTTTGAGTTATGCAAGTTTTCATAAAAGTGTGACTTGCAGGCTGGAAAGCCCATTTTTAAGCTTATCTGCGCCTGAAACGTCCGAAAAAG
Source organism: Urocampus carinirostris (assembly GCF_059441175.1). NCBI lineage: Eukaryota > Metazoa > Chordata > Actinopteri > Syngnathiformes > Syngnathidae > Urocampus > Urocampus carinirostris. Next base: position 2,037 of record NW_028283308.1, read on the forward strand.
CAATCATTTAATAATGACAATAACTTTTGAACCATGCATGCTAGAATCATAATTCTTGCTTTCCTGGGTTGGAAATCTTCTGAATTTTCTATATTTAGTGCAGATTTGGTGAAAAAAGCTCAACTTTTTGAGTTATGCAAGTTTTCATAAAAGTGTGACTTGCAGGCTGGAAAGCCCATTTTTAAGCTTATCTGCGCCTGAAACGTCCGAAAAAGCAATCATTTAATAATGACAATAACTTTGGAACCATGCATGCTAGAATCATAATTCTTGCTTTTCTAGGTTGGAAATCTTCTGAATTTTCTATATTTAGTGCAGATTTGGTGAAAAAAGCTCAAGTTTTTGAGTTATGCAAGTTTTCATAAAGTGTGACTTGCAGGCTGGAAAGCCCATTTTTGCACTTCTCTGAGCCTAAAACGTCCGAAAAAGCAATCATTTAATAATGACAATAACTTTTGAACCATGCATGCTAGAATCATTAATTCTTGCTTTCCTGGGTTGGAAATCTTCTGAATTTTCTATATTTTAGTGCAGATTTGGTGAAAAAAGCTCAACTTTTTGAGTTATGCAAGTTTTCATAAAAGTGTGACTTGCAGGCTGGAAAGCCCATTTTTAAGCTTATCTGCGCCTGAAACGTCCGAAAAAGCAATCATTTAATAATGACAATAACTTTTGAACCATGCATGCTAGAATCATAATTCTTGCTTTCCTGGGTTGGAAATCTTCTGAATTTTCTATATTTAGTGCAGATTTGGTGAAAAAAGCTCAACTTTTTGAGTTATGCAAGTTTTCATAAAAGTGTGACTTGCAGGCTGGAAAGCCCATTTTTAAGCTTATCTGCGCCTGAAACGTCCGAAAAAGCAATCATTTAATAATGACAATAACTTTTGAACCATGCATGCTAGAATCATAATTCTTGCTTTCCTGGGTTGGAAATCTTCTGAATTTTCTATATTTAGTGCAGATTTGGTGAAAAAAGCTCAACTTTTTGAGCTATGCAAGTTTTCATAAAAGTGTGACTTGCAGGCTGGAAAGCCCATTTTTAAGCTTATCTGCGCCTGAAACGTCCGAAAAAGCAATCATTTAATAATGACAATAACTTTGGAACCATGCATGCTAGAATCATAATTCTTGCTTTTCTAGGTTGGAAATCTTCTGAATTTTCTATATTTAGTGCAGATTTGGTGAAAAAAGCTCAAGTTTTTGAGTTATGCAAGTTTTCATAAAAGTGTGACTTGCAGGCTGGAAAGCCCATTTTTGCACTTCTCTGAGCCTAAAACGTCCGAAAAAGCAATCATTTAATAATGACAATAACTTTTGAACCATGCATGCTAGAATCATAATTCTTGCTTCCTGGGTTGGAAATCTTCTGAATTTTCTATATTTAGTGCAGATTTGGTGAAAAAAGCTCAACTTTTTGAGTTATGCAAGTTTTCATAAAAGTGTGACTTGCAGGCTGGAAAGCCCATTTTTAAGCTTATCTGCGCCTGAAACGTCCGAAAAAGCAATCATTTAATAATGACAATAACTTTGGAACCATGCATGCTAGAATCATAATTCTTGCTTTTCTAGGTTGGAAATCTTCTGAATTTTCTATATTTAGTGCAGATTTGGTGAAAAAAGCTCAAGTTTTTGAGTTATGCAAGTTTTCATAAAAGTGTGACTTGCAGGCTGGAAAGCCCATTTTTGCACTTCTCTGAGCCTAAAACGTCCGAAAAAGCAATCATTTAATAATGACAATAACTTTTGAACCATGCATGCTAGAATCATAAATCTTGCTTTCCTGGGTTGGAAATCTTCTGAATTTTCTATATTTAGTGCAGATTTGGTGAAAAAAGCTCAACTTTTTGAGTTATGCAAGTTTTCATAAAAGTGTGACTTGCAGGCTGGAAAGCCCATTTTTAAGCTTATCTGCGCCTGAAACGTCCGAAAAAGCAATCATTTAATATAATGACAATAACTTTTGAACCATGCATGCTAGAATCATAATTCTTGCTTTCCTGGGTGGAAATCTTCTGAATTTTCTATATTTAGTGCAGATTTGTTGAAAAAAGCTCAACTTTTTGAGTTATGCAAGTTTTCATAAAAGTGTGACTTGCAGGCTGGAAAGCCCATTTTTAAGCTTATCTGCGCCTGAAACGTCCGAAAAAGCAATCATTTAATAATGACAATAACTTTGGAACCATGCATGCTAGAATCATAATTCTTGCTTTTCTAGGTTGGAAATCTTCTGAATTTTCTATATTTAGTGCAGATTTGGTGAAAAAAGCTCAAGTTTTTGAGTTATGCAAGTTTTCAGTAAAAAGTGTGACTTGCAGGCTGGAAAGCCCATTTTTGCACTTCTCTGAGCCTAAAACGTCCGAAAAAGCAATCATTTAATAATGACAATAACTTTTGAACCATGCATGCTAGAATCATAATTCTTGCTTTCCTGGGTTGGAAATCTTCTGAATTTTCTATATTTAGTGCAGATTTGGTGAAAAAAGCTCAACTTTTTGAGTTATGCAAGTTTTCATAAAAGTGTGACTTGCAGGCTGGAAAGCCCATTTTTAAGCTTATCTGCGCCTGAAACGTCCGAAAAAGCAATCATTTAATAATGACAATAACTTTGGAACCATGCATGCTAGAATCATAATTCTTGCTTTTTCTAGGTTGGAAATCTTCTGAATTTTCTATATTTAGTGCAGATTTGGTGAAAAAAGCTCAAGTTTTTGAGTTATGCAAGTTTTCATAAAAGTGTGACTTGCAGGCTGGAAAGCCCATTTTTGCACTTCTCTGAGCCTAAAACGTCCGAAAAAGCAATCATTTAATAATGACAATAACTTTTGAACCATGCATGCTAGAATCATAAATCTTGCTTTCCTGGGTTGGAAATCTTCTGAATTTTCTATATTTAGTGCAGATTTGGTGAAAAAAGCTCAACTTTTTGAGTTATGCAAGTTTTCATAAAAGTGTGACTTGCAGGCTGGGAAAGCCCATTTTTAAGCTTATCTGCGCCTGAAACGTCCGAAAAAGCAATCATTTAATATAATGACAATAACTTTTGAACCATGCATGCTAGAATCATAATTCTTGCTTTCCTGGGTTGGAAATCTTCTGAATTTTCTATATTTAGTGCAGATTTGGTGAAAAAAAGCTCAACTTTTTGAGTTATGCAAGTTTTCATAAAAGTGTGACTTGCAGGCTGGAAAGCCCATTTTTAAGCTTATCTGCGCCTGAAACGTCCGAAAAAGCAATCATTTAATAATGACAATAACTTTGGAACCATGCATGCTAGAATCATAATTCTTGCTTTTCTAGGTTGGAAATCTTCTGAATTTTCTATATTTAGTGCAGATTTGGTGAAAAAAGCTCAAGTTTTTGAGTTATGCAAGTTTTCATAAAAGTGTGACTTGCAGGCTGGAAAGCCCATTTTTGCACTTCTCTGAGCCTAAAACGTCCGAAAAAGCAATCATTTAATAATGACAATAACTTTTGAACCATGCATGCTAGAATCATAATTCTTGCTTTCCTGGAGTTGGAAATCTTCTGAATTTTCTATATTTAGTGCAGATTTGGTGAAAAAAGCTCAACTTTTTGAGTTATGCAAGTTTTCATAAAAGTGTGACTTGCAGGCTGGAAAGCCCATTTTTAAGCTTATCTGCGCCTGAAACGTCCGAAAAAGCAATCATTTAATAATGACAATAACTTTGGAACACATGCATGCTAGAATCATAATTCTTGCTTTTCTAGGTTGGAAATCTTCTGAATTTTCTATATTTAGTGCAGATTTGGTGAAAAAAGCTCAAGTTTTTGAGTTATGCAAGTTTTCATAAAAGTGTGACTTGCAGCTGGAAAGCCCATTTTTGCACTTCTCTGAGCCTAAAAACGTCCGAAAAAGCAATCATTTAATAATGACAATAACTTTTGAACCATGCATGCTAGAATCATAAAATCTTGCTTTCCTGGGTTGGAAATCTTCTGAATTTTCTATATTTAGTGCAGATTTGGTGAAAAAAAGCTCAACTTTTTGAGTTATGCAAGTTTTCATAAAAGTGTGACTTGCAGGCTGGAAAGCCCATTTTTAAGCTTATCTGCGCCTGAAACGTCCGAAAAAGCAATCATTTAATAATGACAATAACTTTGGAACCATGCATGCTAGAATCATAATTCTTGCTTTTCTAGGTTGGAAATCTTCTGAATTTTCTATATTTAGTGCAGATTTGGTGAAAAAAGCTCAAGTTTTTGAGTTATGCAAGTTTTCATAAAAGTGTGACTTGCAGGCTGGAAAGCCCATTTTTGCACTTCTCTGAGCCTAAAACGTCCGAAAAAGCAATCATTTAATAATGACAATGACTTTTGAACCATGCATGCTAGAATCATAATCTTGCTTTCCTGGGTTGGAAATCTTCTGAATTTTCTATATTTAGTGCAGATTTGGTGAAAAAAGCTCAACTTTTTGAGTTATGCAAGTTTTCATAAAAGTGTGACTTGCAGGCTGGAAAGCCCATTTTTGCACTTCTCTGAGCCTAAAACGTCCGAAAAAGCAATCATTTAATAATGACAATAACTTTTGAACCATGCATGCTAGAATCATAAATCTTGCTTTCCTGGTTGGAAATCTTCTGAATTTTCTATATTTAGTGCAGATTTGGTGAAAAAAGCTCAACTTTTTGAGTTATGCAAGTTTTCATAAAAGTGTGACTTGCAGGCTGGAAAGCCCATTTTTAAGCTTATCTGCGCCTGAAACGTCCGAAAAAGCAATCATTTAATAATGACAATAACTTTTGAACCATGCATGCTAGAATCATAATTCTTGCTTTCCTGGGTTGGAAATCTTCTGAATTTTCTATATTTAGTGCAGATTTGGTGAAAAAAAGCTCAAGTTTTTGAGTTATGCAAGTTTTCATAAAAGTGTGACTTGCAGGCTGAAAGCCCATTTTTAAGCTTATCTGCGCCTGAAACGTCCGAAAAAGCAATCATTTAATAATGACAATAACTTTGGAACCATGCATGCTAGAATCATAATTCTTGCTTTTCTAGGTTGGAAATCTTCTGAATTTTCTATATTTAGTGCAGATTTGGTGAAAAAAGCTCAAGTTTTTGAGTTATGCAAGTTTTCATAAAAGTGTGACTTGCAGGCTGGAAAGCCCATTTTTGCACTTCTCTGAGCCTAAAACGTCCGAAAAAGCAATCATTTAATAATGACAATAACTTTTGAACCATGCATGCTAGAATCAATAAATCTTGCTTTCCTGGGTTGGAAATCTTCTGAATTTTCTATATTTAGTGCAGATTTGGTGAAAAAAAGCTCAACTTTTTGAGTTATGCAAGTTTTCATAAAAGTGTGACTTGCAGGCTGGAAAGCCCATTTTTAAGCTTATCTGCGCCTGAAACGTCCGAAAAAGCAATCATTTAATAATGACAATAACTTTGGAACCATGCATGCTAGAATCATAATTCTTGCTTTTCTAGGTTGGAAATCTTCTGAATTTTCTATATTTAGTGCAGATTTGGTGAAAAAAAGCTCAAGTTTTTGAGTTATGCAAGTTTTCATAAAAGTGTGACTTGCAGGCTGGAAAGCCCATTTTTGCACTTCTCTGAGCCTAAAACGTCCGAAAAAGCAATCATTTAATAATGACAATGACTTTTGAACCATGCATGCTAGAATCATAAATCTTGCTTTCCTGGGTTGGAAATCTTCTGAATTTTCTATATTTAGTGCAGATTTGGTGAAAAAAGCTCAACTTTTTGAGTTATGCAAGTTTTCATAAAAGTGTGACTTGCAGGCTGGAAAGCCCATTTTTAAGCTTATCTGCGCCTGAAACGTCCGAAAAAGCAATCATTAAATAATGACAATAACTTTTGAACCATGCATGCTAGAATCATAATTCTTGCTTTCCTGGGTTGGAAATCTTCTGAATTTTCTATATTTAGTGCAGATTTGGTGAAAAAAGCTCAACTTTTTGAGTTATGCAAGTTTTCATAAAAGTGTGACTTGCAGGCTGGAAAGCCCATTTTTAAGCTTATCTGCGCCTGAAACGTCCGAAAAAGCAATCATTTAATAATGACAATAACTTTGGAACCATGCATGCTAGAATCATAATTCTTGCTTTTCTAGGTTGGAAATCTTCTGAATTTTCTATATTTAGTGCAGATTTGGTGAAAAAAGCTCAAGTTTTTGAGTTATGCAAGTTTTCATAAAAGTGTGACTTGCAGGCTGGAAAGCCCATTTTTTGCACTTCTCTGAGCCTAAAACGTCCGAAAAAGCAATCATTTAATAATGACAATAACTTTTGAACCATGCATGCTAGAATCATAAATCTTGCTTTCCTGGGTTGGAAATCTTCTGAATTTTCTATATTTAGTGCAGATTTGGTGAAAAAAGCTCAACTTTTTGAGTTATGCAAGTTTTCATAAAAGTGTGACTTGCAGGCTGGAAAGCCCATTTTTAAGCTTATCTGCGCCTGAAACGTCCGAAAAAGCAATCATTTAATAATGACAATAACTTTTGAACCATGCATGCTAGAATCATAATTCTTGCTTTCCTGGGTTGGAAATCTTCTGAATTATCTATATTTAGTGCAGATTTGGTGAAAAAAGCTCAACTTTTTGAGTTATGCAAGTTTTCATAAAAGTGTGACTTGCAGGCTGGAAAGCCCATTTTTAAGCTTATCTGCGCCTGAAACGTCCGAAAAAGCAATCATTTAATAATGACAATAACTTTGGAACCATGCATGCTAGAATCATAATTCTTGCTTTTCTAGGTTGGGAAATCTTCTGAATTTTCTATATTTAGTGCAGATTTGGTGAAAAAAGCTCAAGTTTTTGAGTTATGCAAGTTTTCATAAAAGTGTGACTTGCAGGCTGGAAAGCCCATTTTTGCACTTCTCTGAGCCTAAAACGTCCGAAAAAGCAATCATTTAATAATGACAATAACTTTTGAACCATGCATGCTAGAATCATAATTCTTGCTTTTCTAGGTTGGAAATCTTCTGAATTTTCTATATTTAGTGCAGATTTGGTGAAAAAAGCTCAAGTTTTTGAGTTATGCAAGTTTTCATAAAAGTGTGACTTGCAGGCTGGAAAGCCCATTTTTGCACTTCTCTGAGCCTAAAACGTCCGAAAAAGCAATCATTTAATAATGACAATAACTTTTGAACCATGCATGCTAGAATCATAAATCTTGCTTTCCTGGGTTGGAAATCTTCTGAATTTTCTATATTTAGTGCAGATTTGGTGAAAAAAGCTCAACTTTTTGAGTTATGCAAGTTTTCATAAAAGTGTGACTTGCAGGCTGGAAAGCCCATTTTTGCACTTCTCTGAGCCTAAAACGTCCGAAAAAGCAATCATTTAATAATGACAATAACTTTTGAACCATGCATGCTAGAATCATAAATCTTGCTTTCCTGGGTTGGAAATCTTCTGAATTTTCTATATTTAGTGCAGATTTGGTGAAAAAAGCTCAACTTTTTGAGTTATGCAAGTTTTCATAAAAGTGTGACTTGCAGGCTGGAAAGCCCATTTTTAAGCTTATCTGCGCCTGAAACGTCCGAAAAAGCAATCATTTAATAATGACAATAACTTTTGAACCATGCATGCTAGAATCATAATTCTTGCTTTCCTGGGTTGGAAATCTTCTGAATTATCTATATTTAGTGCAGATTTGGTGAAAAAAAGCTCAACTTTTTGAGTTATGCAAGTTTTCATAAAAGTGTGACTTGCAGGCTGGAAAGCCCATTTTTAAGCTTATCTGCGCCTGAAACGTCCGAAAAAGCAATCATTTAATAATGACAATAACTTTGGAACCATGCATGCTAGAATCATAATTCTTGCTTTTCTAGGTTGGAAATCTTCTGAATTTTCTATATTTAGTGCAGATTTGGTGAAAAAAGCTCAAGTTTTTGAGTTATGCAAGTTTTCATAAAAGTGTGACTTGCAGGCTGGAAAGCCCATTTTTGCACTTCTCTGAGCCTAAAACGTCCGAAAAAGCAATCATTTAATAATGACAATAACTTTTGAACCATGCATGCTAGAATCATAAATCTTGCTTTCCTGGGTTGGAAATCTTCTGAATTTTCTATATTTAGTGCAGATTTGGTGAAAAAAGCTCAACTTTTTGAGTTATGCAAGTTTTCATAAAAGTGTGACTTGCAGGCTGGAAAGCCCATTTTTAAGCTTATCTGCGCCTGAAACGTCCGAAAAAGCAATCATTTAATAATGACAATAACTTTTGAACCATGCATGCTAGAATCATAATTCTTGCTTTCCTGGGTTGGAAATCTTCTGAATTATCTATATTTAGTGCAGATTTGGTGAAAAAAGCTCAACTTTTTGAGTTATGCAAGTTTTCATAAAAGTGTGACTTGCAGGCTGGAAAGCCCATTTTTAAGCTTATCTGCGCCTGAAACGTCCGAAAAAGCAATCATTTAATAATGACAATAACTTTGGAACCATGCATGCTAGAATCATAATTCTTGCTTTTCTAGGTTGGAAATCTTCTGAATTTTCTATATTTAGTGCAGATTTGGTGAAAAAAGCTCAAGTTTTTGAGTTATGCAAGTTTTCATAAAAGTGTGACTTGCAGGCTGGAAAGCCCATTTTTGCACTTCTCTGAGCCTAAAACGTCCGAAAAAGCAATCATTTAATAATGACAATAACTTTTGAACCATGCATGCTAGAATCATAATTCTTGCTTTTCTAGGTTGGAAATCTTCTGAATTTTCTATATTTAGTGCAGATTTGGTGAAAAAAGCTCAAGTTTTTGAGTTATGCAAGTTTTCATAAAAGTGTGACTTGCAGGCTGGAAAGCCCATTTTTGCACTTCTCTGAGCCTAAAACGTCCGAAAAAGCAATCATTTAATAATGACAATAACTTTTGAACCATGCATGCTAGAATCATAAATCTTGCTTTCCTGGGTTGGAAATCTTCTGAATTTTCTATATTTAGTGCAGATTTGGTGAAAAAAGCTCAACTTTTTGAGTTATGCAAGTTTTCATAAAAGTGTGACTTGCAGGCTGGAAAGCCCATTTTTGCACTTCTCTGAGCCTAAAACGTCCGAAAAAGCAATCATTTAATAATGACAATAACTTTTGAACCATGCATGCTAGAATCATAAATCTTGCTTTCCTGGGTTGGAAATCTTCTGAATTTTCTATATTTAGTGCAGATTTGGTGAAAAAAGCTCAACTTTTTGAGTTATGCAAGTTTTCATAAAAGTGTGACTTGCAGGCTGGAAAGCCCATTTTTAAGCTTATCTGCGCCTGAAACGTCCGAAAAAGCAATCATTTAATAATGACAATAACTTTTGAACCATGCATGCTAGAATCATAATTCTTGCTTTCCTGGGTTGGAAATCTTCTGAATTATCTATATTTAGTGCAGATTTGGTGAAAAAAAGCTCAACTTTTTGAGTTATGCAAGTTTTCATAAAAGTGTGACTTGCAGGCTGGAAAGCCCATTTTTAAGCTTATCTGCGCCTGAAACGTCCGAAAAAGCAATCATTTAATAATGACAATAACTTTGGAACCATGCATGCTAGAATCATAATTCTTGCTTTTCTAGGTTGGAAATCTTCTGAATTTTCTATATTTAGTGCAGATTTGGTGAAAAAAGCTCAAGTTTTTGAGTTATGCAAGTTTTCATAAAAGTGTGACTTGCAGGCTGGAAAGCCCATTTTTGCACTTCTCTGAGCCTAAAACGTCCGAAAAAGCAATCATTTAATAATGACAATAACTTTTGAACCATGCATGCTAGAATCATAATTCTTGCTTTTCTAGGTTGGAAATCTTCTGAATTTTCTATATTTAGTGCAGATTTGGTGAAAAAAGCTCAAGTTTTTGAGTTATGCAAGTTTTCATAAAAGTGTGACTTGCAGGCTGGAAAGCCCATTTTTGCACTTCTCTGAGCCTAAAACGTCCGAAAAAGCAATCATTTAATAATGACAATAACTTTTGAACCATGCATGCTAGAATCATAATTCTTGCTTTCCTGGGTTGGAAATCTTCTGAATTTTCTATATTTAGTGCAGATTTGGTGAAAAAAGCTCAACTTTTTGAGTTATGCAAGTTTTCATAAAAGTGTGACTTGCAGGCTGGAAAGCCCATTTTTAAGCTTATCTGCGCCTGAAACGTCCGAAAAAGCAATCATTTAATAATGACAATAACTTTGGAACCATGCATGCTAGAATCATAATTCTTGCTTTTCTAGGTTGGAAATCTTCTAAATTTTCTATATTTAGTGCAGATTTGGTGAAAAAAGCTCAAGTTTTTGAGTTATGCAAGTTTTCATAAAAGTGTGACTTGCAGGCTGGAAAGCCCATTTTTGCACTTCTCTGACTCTAAAACGTCCGAAAAAGCAATCATTTAATAATGACAATAACTTTTGAACCATGCATGCTAGAATCATAAATCTTGCTTTCCTGGGTTGGAAATCTTCTGAATTTTCTATATTTAGTGCAGATTTGGTGAAAAAAGCTCAACTTTTTGAGTTATGCAAGTTTTCATAAAAGTGTGACTTGCAGGCTGGAAAGCCCATTTTTAAGCTTATCTGCGCCTGAAACGTCCGAAAAAGCAATCATTTAATAATGACAATAACTTTTGAACCATGCATGCTAGAATCATAATTCTTGCTTTCCTGGGTTGGAAATCTTCTGAATTTTCTATATTTAGTGCAGATTTGGTGAAAAAAGCTCAAGTTTTTGAGTTATGCAAGTTTTCATAAAAGTGTGACTTGCAGGCTGGAAAGCCCATTTTTGCACTTCTCTGAGCCTAAAACGTCCGAAAAAAGCAATCATTTAATAATGACAATAACTTTTGAACCATGCATGCTAGAATCATAAATCTTGCTTTCCTGGGTTGGAAATCTTCTGAATTTTCTATATTTAGTGCAGATTTGGTGAAAAAAGCTCAACTTTTTGAGTTATGCAAGTTTTCATAAAAGTGTGACTTGCAGGCTGGAAAGCCCATTTTTAAGCTTATCTGCGCCTGAAACGTCCGAAAAAGCAATCATTTAATAATGACAATAACTTTTGAACCATGCATGCTAGAATCATAATTCTTGCTTTCCTGGGTTGGAAATCTTCTGAATTTTCTATATTTAGTGCAGATTTGGTGAAAAAAGCTCAACTTTTTGAGTTATGCAAGTTTTCATAAAAGTGTGACTTGCAGGCTGGAAAGCCCATTTTTAAGCTTATCTGCGCCTGAAACGTCCGAAAAAGCAATCATTTAATAATGACAATAACTTTTGAACCATGCATGCTAGAATCATAATTCTTGCTTTCCTGGGTTGGAAATCTTCTGAATTTTCTATATTTAGTGCAGATTTGGTGAAAAAAGCTCAACTTTTTGAGTTATGCAAGTTTTCATAAAAGTGTGACTTGCAGGCTGGAAAGCCCATTTTTGCACTTCTCTGAGCCTAAAACGTCCGAAAAAGCAATCATTTAATAATGACAATAACTTTTGAACCATGCATGCTAGAATCATAAATCTTGCTTTCCTGGGTTGGAAATCTTCTGAATTTTCTATATTTAGTGCAGATTTGGTGAAAAAAGCTCAACTTTTTGAGTTATGCAAGTTTTCATAAAAGTGTGACTTGCAGGCTGGAAAGCCCATTTTTAAGCTTATCTGCGCCTGAAACGTCCGAAAAAGCAATCATTTAATAATGACAATAACTTTTGAACCATGCATGCTAGAATCATAATTCTTGCTTTCCTGGGTTGGAAATCTTCTGAATTTTCTATATTTAGTGCAGATTTGGTGAAAAAAGCTCAACTTTTTGAGTTATGCAAGTTTTCATAAAAGTGTGACTTGCAGGCTGGAAAGCCCATTTTTAAGCTTATCTGCGCCTGAAACGTCCGAAAAAGCAATCATTTAATAATGACAATAACTTTGGAACCATGCATGCTAGAATCATAATTCTTGCTTTTCTAGGTTGGAAATCTTCTGAATTTTCTATATTTAGTGCAGATTTGGTGAAAAAAGCTCAAGTTTTTGAGTTATGCAAGTTTTCATAAAAGTGTGACTTGCAGGCTGGAAAGCCCATTTTTGCACTTCTCTGAGCCTAAAACGTCCGAAAAAGCAATCATTTAATAATGACAATAACTTTTGAACCATGCATGCTAGAATCATAAATCTTGCTTTCCTGGGTTGGAAATCTTCTGAATTTTCTATATTTAGTGCAGATTTGGTGAAAAAAGCTCAACTTTTTGAGTTATGCAAGTTTTCATAAAAGTGTGACTTGCAGGCTGGAAAGCCCATTTTTAAGCTTATCTGCGCCTGAAACGTCCGAAAAAGCAATCATTTAATAATGACAATAACTTTTGAACCATGCATGCTAGAATCATAATTCTTGCTTTCCTGGGTTGGAAATCTTCTGAATTTTCTATATTTAGTGCAGATTTGGTGAAAAAAGCTCAACTTTTTGAGTTATGCAAGTTTTCATAAAAGTGTGACTTGCAGGCTGGAAAGCCCATTTTTAAGCTTATCTGCGCCTGAAACGTCCGAAAAAGCAATCATTTAATAATGACAATAACTTTGGAACATGCATGCTAGAATCATAATTCTTGCTTTTCTAGGTTGGAAATCTTCTGAATTTTCTATATTTAGTGCAGATTTGGTGAAAAAAGCTCAAGTTTTTGAGTTATGCAAGTTTTCATAAAAGTGTGACTTGCAGGCTGGAAAGCCCATTTTTGCACTTCTCTGAGCCTAAAACGTCCGAAAAAGCAATCATTTAATAATGACAATGACTTTTGAACCATGCATGCTAGAATCATAAATCTTGCTTTCCTGGGTTGGAAATCTTCTGAATTTTCTATATTTAGTGCAGATTTGGTGAAAAAAGCTCAACTTTTTGAGTTATGCAAGTTTTCATAAAAGTGTGACTTGCAGGCTGGAAAGTCCATTTTTGCACTTCTCTGAGCCTAAAACGTCCGAAAAAGCAATCATTTAATAATGACAATAACTTTTGAACCATGCATGCTAGAATCATAAATCTTGCTTTCCTGGGTTGGAAATCTTCTGAATTTTCTATATTTAGTGCAGATTTGGTGAAAAAAGCTCAACTTTTTGAGTTATGCAAGTTTTCATAAAAGTGTGACTTGCAGGCTGGAAAGCCCATTTTTGCACTTCTCTGAGCCTAAAACGTCCGAAAAAGCAATCATTTAATAATGACAATAACTTTTGAACCATGCATGCTAGAATCATAAATCTTGCTTTCCTGGGTTGGAAATCTTCTGAATTTTCTATATTTAGTGCAGATTTGGTGAAAAAAGCTCAACTTTTTGAGTTATGCAAGTTTTCATAAAAGTGTGACTTGCAGGCTGGAAAGCCCATTTTTAAGCTTATCTGCGCCTGAAACGTCCGAAAAAGCAATCATTTAATAATGACAATAACTTTTGAACCATGCATGCTAGAATCATAATTCTTGCTTTCCTGGGTTGGAAATCTTCTGAATTTTCTATATTTAGTGCAGATTTGGTGAAAAAAGCTCAAGTTTTTGAGTTATGCAAGTTTTCATAAAAGTGTGACTTGCAGGCTGGAAAGCCCATTTTTAAGCTTATCTGCGCCTGAAACGTCCGAAAAAGCAATCATTTAATAATGACAATAACTTTGGAACCATGCATGCTAGAATCATAATTCTTGCTTTTCTAGGTTGGAAATCTTCTGAATTTTCTATATTTAGTGCAGATTTGGTGAAAAAAGCTCAACTTTTTGAGTTATGCAAGTTTTCATAAAAGTGTGACTTGCAGGCTGGAAAGCCCATTTTTGCACTTCTCTGAGCCTAAAACGTCCGAAAAAGCAATCATTTAATAATGACAATAACTTTTGAACCATGCATGCTAGAATCATAAATCTTGCTTTCCTGGGTTGGAAATCTTCTGAATTTTCTATATTTAGTGCAGATTTGGTGAAAAAAGCTCAACTTTTTGAGTTATGCAAGTTTTCATAAAAGTGTGACTTGCAGGCTGGAAAGCCCATTTTTAAGCTTATCTGCGCCTGAAACGTCCGAAAAAGCAATCATTTAATAATGACAATAACTTTTGAACCATGCATGCTAGAATCATAATTCTTGCTTTCCTGGGTTGGAAATCTTCTGAATTTTCTATATTTAGTGCAGATTTGGTGAAAAAAGCTCAACTTTTTGAGTTATGCAAGTTTTCATAAAAGTGTGACTTGCAGCTGGAAAGCCCATTTTTAAGCTTATCTGCGCCTGAAACGTCCGAAAAAGCAATCATTTAATAATGACAATAACTTTGGAACCATGCATGCTAGAATCATAATTCTTGCTTTTCTAGGTTGGAAATCTTCTGAATTTTCTATATTTAGTGCAGATTTGGTGAAAAAAGCTCAAGTTTTTGAGTTATGCAAGTTTTCATAAAAGTGTGACTTGCAGGCTGGAAAGCCCATTTTTGCACTTCTCTGAGCCTAAAACGTCCGAAAAAGCAATCATTTAATAATGACAATAACTTTTGAACCATGCATGCTAGAATCATAAATCTTGCTTTCCTGGGTTGGAAATCTTCTGAATTTTCTATATTTAGTGCAGATTTGGTGAAAAAAGCTCAACTTTTTGAGTTATGCAAGTTTTCATAAAAGTGTGACTTGCAGGCTGGAAAGCCCATTTTTGCACTTCTCTGAGCCTAAAACGTCCGAAAAAGCAATCATTTAATAATGACAATAACTTTTGAACCATGCATGCTAGAATCATAAATCTTGCTTTCCTGGGTTGGAAATCTTCTGAATTTTCTATATTTAGTGCAGATTTGGTGAAAAAAGCTCAACTTTTTGAGTTATGCAAGTTTTCATAAAAGTGTGACTTGCAGGCTGGAAAGCCCATTTTTAAGCTTATCTGCGCCTGAAACGTCCGAAAAAGCAATCATTTAATAATGACAATAACTTTGGAACCATGCATGCTAGAATCATAATTCTTGCTTTTCTAGGTTGGAAATCTTCTAAATTTTCTATATTTAGTGCAGATTTGGTGAAAAAAGCTCAAGTTTTTGAGTTATGCAAGTTTTCATAAAAGTGTGACTTGCAGGCTGGAAAGCCCATTTTTGCACTTCTCTGACTCTAAAACGTCCGAAAAAGCAATCATTTAATAATGACAATAACTTTTGAACCATGCATGCTAGAATCATAAATCTTGCTTTCCTGGGTTGGAAATCTTCTGAATTTTCTATATTTAGTGCAGATTTGGTGAAAAAAGCTCAACTTTTTGAGTTATGCAAGTTTTCATAAAAGTGTGACTTGCAGGCTGGAAAGCCCATTTTTAAGCTTATCTGCGCCTGAAACGTCCGAAAAAGCAATCATTTAATAATGACAATAACTTTTGAACCATGCATGCTAGAATCATAATTCTTGCTTTCCTGGGTTGGAAATCTTCTGAATTTTCTATATTTAGTGCAGATTTGGTGAAAAAAGCTCAAGTTTTTGAGTTATGCAAGTTTTCATAAAAGTGTGACTTGCAGGCTGGAAAGCCCATTTTTGCACTTCTCTGAGCCTAAAACGTCCGAAAAAAGCAATCATTTAATAATGACAATAACTTTTGAACCATGCATGCTAGAATCATAAATCTTGCTTTCCTGGGTTGGAAATCTTCTGAATTTTCTATATTTAGTGCAGATTTGGTGAAAAAAGCTCAACTTTTTGAGTTATGCAAGTTTTCATAAAAGTGTGACTTGCAGGCTGGAAAGCCCATTTTTAAGCTTATCTGCGCCTGAAACGTCCGAAAAAGCAATCATTTAATAATGACAATAACTTTTGAACCATGCATGCTAGAATCATAATTCTTGCTTTCCTGGGTTGGAAATCTTCTGAATTTTCTATATTTAGTGCAGATTTGGTGAAAAAAGCTCAAGTTTTTGAGTTATGCAAGTTTTCATAAAAGTGTGACTTGCAGGCTGGAAAGCCCATTTTTGCACTTCTCTGAGCCTAAAACGTCCGAAAAAGCAATCATTTAATAATGACAATAACTTTTGAACCATGCATGCTAGAATCATAAATCTTGCTTTCCTGGGTTGGAAATCTTCTGAATTTTCTATATTTAGTGCAGATTTGGTGAAAAAAGCTCAACTTTTTGAGTTATGCAAGTTTTCATAAAAGTGTGACTTGCAGGCTGGAAAGCCCATTTTTAGGCTTATCTGCGCCTGAAACGTCCGAAAAAGCAATCATTTAATAATGACAATAACTTTTGAACCATGCATGCTAGAATCATAATTCTTGCTTTCCTGGGTTGGAAATCTTCTGAATTTTCTATATTTAGTGCAGATTTGGTGAAAAAAGCTCAACTTTTTGAGTAATGCAAGTTTTCATAAAAGTGTGACTTGCAGGCTGGAAAGCCCATTTTTAAGCTTATCTGCGCCTGAAACGTCCGAAAAAGCAATCATTTAATAATGACAATAACTTTGGAACCATGCATGCTAGAATCATAATTCTTGCTTTTCTAGGTTGGAAATCTTCTGAATTTTCTATATTTAGTGCAGATTTGGTGAAAAAGCTCAACTTTTTGAGTTATGCAAGTTTTCATAAAAGTGTGACTTGCAGGCTGGAAAGCCCATTTTTGCACTTCTCTGAGCCTAAAACGTCCGAAAAAGCAATCATTTAATAATGACAATAACTTTTGAACCATGCATGCTAGAATCATAAATCTTGCTTTCCTGGGTTGGAAATCTTCTGAATTTTCTATATTTAGTGCAGATTTGGTGAAAAAAGCTCAACTTTTTGAGTTATGCAAGTTTTCATAAAAGTGTGACTTGCAGGCTGGAAAGCCCATTTTTAAGCTTATCTGCGCCTGAAACGTCCGAAAAAGCAATCATTTAATAATGACAATAACTTTTGAACCATGCATGCTAGAATCATAATTCTTGCTTTCCTGGGTTGGAAATCTTCTGAATTTTCTATATTTAGTGCAGATTTGGTGAAAAAAGCTCAACTTTTTGAGTTATGCAAGTTTTCATAAAAGTGTGACTTGCAGGCTGGAAAGCCCATTTTTAAGCTTATCTGCGCCTGAAACGTCCGAAAAAGCAATCATTTAATAATGACAATAACTTTGGAACCATGCATGCTAAAATCATAATTCTTGCTTTTCTAGGTTGGAAATCTTCTGAATTTTCTATATTTAGTGCAGATTTGGTGAAAAAAGCTCAAGTTTTTGAGTTATGCAAGTTTTCATAAAAGTGTGACTTGCAGGCTGGAAAGCCCATTTTTAAGCTTATCTGCGCCTGAAACGTCCGAAAAAGCAATCATTTAATAATGACAATAACTTTGGAACCATGCATGCTAGAATCATAATTCTTGCTTTTCTAGGTTGGAAATCTTCTGAATTTTCTATATTTAGTGCAGATTTGGTGAAAAAAGCTCAACTTTTTGAGTTATGCAAGTTTTCATAAAAGTGTGACTTGCAGGCTGGAAAGCCCATTTTTGCACTTCTCTGAGCCTAAAACGTCCGAAAAAGCAATCATTTAATAATGACAATAACTTTTGAACCATGCATGCTAGAATCATAAATCTTGCTTTCCTGGGTTGGAAATCTTCTGAATTTTCTATATTTAGTGCAGATTTGGTGAAAAAAGCTCAACTTTTTGAGTTATGCAAGTTTTCATAAAAGTGTGACTTGCAGGCTGGAAAGCCCATTTTTAAGCTTATCTGCGCCTGAAACGTCCGAAAAAGCAATCATTTAATAATGACAATAACTTTGGAACCATGCATGGTAGAATCATAATTCTTGCTTTTCTAGGTTGGAAATCTTCTGAATTTTCTATATTTAGTGCAGATTTGGTGAAAAAAGCTCAAGTTTTTGAGTTATGCAAGTTTTCATAAAAGTGTGACTTGCAGGCTGGAAAGCCCATTTTTGCACTTCTCTGAGCCTAAAACGTCCGAAAAAGCAATCATTTAATAATGACAATAACTTTTGAACCATGCATGCTAGAATCATAAATCTTGCTTTCCTGGGTTGGAAATCTTCTGAATTTTCTATATTTAGTGCAGATTTGGTGAAAAAAGCTCAACTTTTTGAGTTATGCAAGTTTTCATAAAAGTGTGACTTGCAGGCTGGAAAGCCCATTTTTAAGCTTATCTGCGCCTGAAACGTCCGAAAAAGCAATCATTTAATAATGACAATAACTTTTGAACCATGCATGCTAGAATCATAATTCTTGCTTTCCTGGGTTGGAAATCTTCTGAATTTTCTATATTTAGTGCAGATTTGGTGAAAAAAGCTCAAGTTTTTGAGTTATGCAAGTTTTCATAAAAGTGTGACTTGCAGGCTGGAAAGCCCATTTTTAAGCTTATCTGCGCCTGAAACGTCCGAAAAAGCAATCATTTAATAATGACAATAACTTTGGAACCATGCATGCTAGAATCATAATTCTTGCTTTTCTAGGTTGGAAATCTTCTGAATTTTCTATATTTAGTGCAGATTTGGTGAAAAAAGCTCAACTTTTTGAGTTATGCAAGTTTTCATAAAAGTGTGACTTGCAGGCTGGAAAGCCCATTTTTGCACTTCTCTGAGCCTAAAACGTCCGAAAAAGCAATCATTTAATAATGACAATAACTTTTGAACCATGCATGCTAGAATCATAAATCTTGCTTTCCTGGGTTGGAAATCTTCTGAATTTTCTATATTTAGTGCAGATTTGGTGAAAAAAGCTCAACTTTTTGAGTTATGCAAGTTTTCATAAAAGTGTGACTTGCAGGCTGGAAAGCCCATTTTTAAGCTTATCTGCGCCTGAAACGTCCGAAAAAGCAATCATTTAATAATGACAATAACTTTTGAACCATGCATGCTAGAATCATAATTCTTGCTTTCCTGGGTTGGAAATCTTCTGAATTTTCTATATTTAGTGCAGATTTGGTGAAAAAAGCTCAACTTTTTGAGTTATGCAAGTTTTCATAAAAGTGTGACTTGCAGCTGGAAAGCCCATTTTTAAGCTTATCTGCGCCTGAAACGTCCGAAAAAGCAATCATTTAATAATGACAATAACTTTGGAACCATGCATGCTAGAATCATAATTCTTGCTTTTCTAGGTTGGAAATCTTCTGAATTTTCTATATTTAGTGCAGATTTGGTGAAAAAAGCTCAAGTTTTTGAGTTATGCAAGTTTTCATAAAAGTGTGACTTGCAGGCTGGAAAGCCCATTTTTGCACTTCTCTGAGCCTAAAACGTCCGAAAAAGCAATCATTTAATAATGACAATAACTTTTGAACCATGCATGCTAGAATCATAAATCTTGCTTTCCTGGGTTGGAAATCTTCTGAATTTTCTATATTTAGTGCAGATTTGGTGAAAAAAGCTCAACTTTTTGAGTTATGCAAGTTTTCATAAAAGTGTGACTTGCAGGCTGGAAAGCCCATTTTTAAGCTTATCTGCGCCTGAAACGTCCGAAAAAGCAATCATTTAATAATGACAATAACTTTTGAACCATGCATGCTAGAATCATAATTCTTGCTTTCCTGGGTTGGAAATCTTCTGAATTTTCTATATTTAGTGCAGATTTGGTGAAAAAAGCTCAACTTTTTGAGTTATGCAAGTTTTCATAAAAGTGTGACTTGCAGGCTGGAAAGCCCATTTTTAAGCTTATCTGCGCCTGAAACGTCCGAAAAAGCAATCATTTAATAATGACAATAACTTTGGAACCATGCATGGTAGAATCATAATTCTTGCTTTTCTAGGTTGGAAATCTTCTGAATTTTCTATATTTAGTGCAGATTTGGTGAAAAAAGCTCAAGTTTTTGAGTTATGCAAGTTTTCATAAAAGTGTGACTTGCAGGCTGGAAAGCCCATTTTTGCACTTCTCTGAGCCTAAAACGTCCGAAAAAGCAATCATTTAATAATGACAATAACTTTTGAACCATGCATGCTAGAATCATAAATCTTGCTTTCCTGGGATGGAAATCTTCTGAATTTTCTATATTTAGTGCAGATTTGGTGAAAAAAGCTCAACTTTTTGAGTTATGCAAGTTTTCATAAAAGTGTGACTTGCAGGCTGGAAAGCCCATTTTTAAGCTTATCTGCGCCTGAAACGTCCGAAAAAGCAATCATTTAATAATGACAATAACTTTTGAACCATGCATGCTAGAATCATAATTCTTGCTTTCCTGGGTTGGAAATCTTCTGAATTTTCTATATTTAGTGCAGATTTGGTGAAAAAAGCTCAACTTTTTGAGTTATGCAAGTTTTCATAAAAGTGTGACTTGCAGGCTGGAAAGCCCATTTTTAAGCTTATCTGCGCCTGAAACGTCCGAAAAAGCAATCATTTAATAATGACAATAACTTTGGAACCATGCATGCTAGAATCATAATTCTTGCTTTTCTAGGTTGGAAATCTTCTGAATTTTCTATATTTAGTGCAGATTTGGTGAAAAAAGCTCAAGTTTTTGAGTTATGCAAGTTTTCATAAAAGTGTGACTTGCAGGCTGGAAAGCCCATTTTTGCACCTCTCTGAGCCTAAAACGTCCGAAAAAAGCAATCATTTAATAATGACAATAACTTTTGAACCATGCATGCTAGAATCATAAATCTTGCTTTCCTGGGTTGGAAATCTTCTGAATTTTCTATATTTAGTGCAGATTTGGTGAAAAAAGCTCAACTTTTTGAGTTATGCAAGTTTTCATAAAAGTGTGACTTGCAGGCTGGAAAGCCCATTTTTGCACTTCTCTGAGCCTAAAACGTCCGAAAAAGCAATCATTTAATAATGACAATAACTTTTGAACCATGCATGCTAGAATCATAAATCTTGCTTTCCTGGGTTGGAAATCTTCTGAATTTTCTATATTTAGTGCAGATTTGGTGAAAAAAGCTCAAGTTTTTGAGTTATGCAAGTTTTCATAAAGTGTGACTTGCAGGCTGGAAAGCCCATTTTTAAGCTTATCTGCGCCTGAAACGTCCGAAAAAGCAATCATTTAATAATGACAATAACTTTTGAACCATGCATGCTAGAATCATAATTCTTGCTTTCCTGGGTTGGAAATCTTCTGAATTTTCTATATTTAGTGCAGATTTGGTGAAAAAAGCTCAACTTTTTGAGTTATGCAAGTTTTCATAAAAGTGTGACTTGCAGGCTGGAAAGCCCATTTTTAAGCTTATCTGCGCCTGAAACGTCCGAAAAAGCAAGCATTTAATAATGACAATAACTTTTGAACCATGCATGCTAGAATCATAATTCTTGCTTTCCTGGGTTGGAAATCTTCTG
>NW_028283309.1:0-23198 GCF_059441175.1 Urocampus carinirostris
TGTCTGTCTGTCTGTCTGTCTGTCTGTCTGTCTGTCTGTCTGTCTGTCTGTCTGTCTGTCTGTCTGTCTGTCTGTCTGTCTGTCTGTCTGTCTGTCTGTCTGTCTGTCTGTCTGTCTGTCTGTCTGTCTGTCTGTCATAGTTTCCCTGACTGGGAATCAAACCCGGGCCACAGCAGTGAAAATGCTGGATCCTAGCCACTAGACCACCAAGGACTTTACTAGAAAAAAGTTGACTGTCGTCAAACCCATTCTAGAAAAAGGGAACCTCTTTCAATTTTCTTTCCAATTCCTCAAAAGGAATTTTCTATCTGCGTGTAACAGTTTCCCTGACCTGGAATCGAACCCGGGCCACAGCAGTGAAAGTGCTGGATCCTAGCCACTAGACCACCAAGGACTTTACTAGAAAAAAGTTGACTGTCGTCAAACCCATTCTAGAAAAAAGAACCTCTTTCAATTTTCTTTCCAATTCCTCAAAAGGAATTTTCTATGTGCGTGTAACAGTTTCCCTGACCTGGAATCGAACTCGGGCCACAGCAGTGAGAGTGCTGGATCCTAGCCACTAGACCACCAAGGACTTTACTAGAAAAAAGTTGACTGTCGTCAAACCCATTCTAGAAAAGGAACCTCTTTCAATGCTTTCTCCAATAAGAATTTTCTGTCTTTCCGTCTATTATAATATCCCTGACCGGGAATCGAACCCGGGCCACAGCAGTGAAAGTGCTGGATCCTAGCCACTAGACCACCAAGGACTTTATTAGAAAAAAGTTGACTGTCGTCAAACCCATTCTAATAAAAAGGAACCTCTTTCAATTTTCTTTCCAATTCCTCAAAAGGAATTTTCTATGTGCGTGTAACAGTTTCCCTGACCTGGAATCGAACCCGGGCCACAGCAGTGAAAGTGCTGGATCCTAGCCACTAGACCACCAAGGACTTTATTAGAAAAAAGTTGACTGTCGTCAAACCCATTCTAGAAAAAAGAACCTCTTTCAATTTTCTTTCCAATTCCTCAAAAGGAATTTTCTATGTGCGTGTAACAGTTTCCCTGACCTGGAATCGAACTCGGGCCACAGCAGTGAGAGTGCTGGATCCTAGCCACTAGACCACCAAGGACTTTACTAGAAAAAAGTTGACTGTCGTCAAACCCATTCTAGAAAAGGAACCTCTTTCAATGCTTTCTCCAATAAGAATTTTCTGTCTTTCCGTCTATTATAATATCCCTGACCGGGAATCGAACCCGGGCCACAGCAGTGAAAGTGCTGGATCCTAGCCACTAGACCACCAAGGACTTTACTAGAAAAAAGTTGACTGTCGTCAAACCCATTCTAGAAAAAAGAACCTCTTTCAATTTTCTTTCCAATTCCTCAAAAGGAATTTTCTATGTGCGTGTAACAGTTTCCCTGACCTGGAATCGAACCCGGGCCACAGCAGTGAAAGTGCTGGATCCTAGCCACTAGACCACCAAGGACTTTATTAGAAAAAAGTTGACTGTCGTCAAACCCATTCTAATAAAAAGGAACCTCTTTCAATTTTCTTTCCAATTCCTCAAAAGGAATTTTCTATGTGCGTGTAACAGTTTCCCTGACCTGGAATCGAACCCGGGCCACAGCAGTGAAAGTGCTGGATCCTAGCCACTAGACCACCAAGGACTTTATTAGAAAAAAGTTGACTGTCGTCAAACCCATTCTAATAAAAAGGAACCTCTTTCAATTTTCTTTCCAATTCCTCAAAAGGAATTGTCTGTCTGCGTGTAACAGTTTCCCTGACCTGGAATCGAACCCGGGCCACAGCAGTGAGAGTGCTGGATCCTAGCCACTAGACCACCAAGGACTTTACTAGAAAAAAGTTGACTGTCGGAAAATCCATTCTAGAAAAGGAACCTCTTTCAATGCTTTCTCCAATAAGAATTTTCTGTCTATTATAATAGACCTGACCGGGAATCGAACCCGGGCCACAGCAGTGAGAGTGCTGGATCCTAGCCACTAGTCCATCAGGGACCGAACAGGACAAAAGTTGACTGTCGGAAAACCCATTCTAGAAAAAGGAACCTTTTTCCAATTCCTCAAAAGGAATTGTCTGTCTGTCTGTCTGTCTGTCTGTCTGTCTGTCTGTCTGTCTGTCTGTCTGTCTGTCTGTCTGTCTGTCTGTCTGTCTGTCTGTCTGTCTGTCTGTCTGTCTGTCTGTCTGTCTGTCTGTCTGTCTGTCTGTCTGTCTGTCTGTCTGTCTGTCTGTCTGTCTGTCTGTCTGTCTGTCTGTCTGTCTGTCTGTCTGTCTGTCTGTCTGTCTGTCTGTCTGTCTGTCTGTCTGTCTGTCTGTCTGTCTGTCTGTCTGTCTGTCTGTCTGTCTGTCTGTCTGTCTGTCTGTCTGTCTGTCTGTCTGTCTGTCTGTCTGTCTGTCTGTCTGTCTGTCTGTCTGTCTGTCTGTCTGTCTGTCTGTCTGTCTGTCTGTCTGTCTGTCTGTCTGTCTGTCTGTCTGTCTGTCTGTCTGTCTGTCTGTCTGTCTGTCTGTCTGTCTGTCTGTCTGTCTGTCTGTCTGTCTGTCTGTCTGTCTGTCTGTCTGTCTGTCTGTCTGTCTGTCTGTCTGTCTGTCTGTCTGTCTGTCTGTCTGTCTGTCTGTCTGTCTGTCTGTCTGTCTGTCTGTCTGTCTGTCTGTCTGTCATAGTTTCCCTGACTGGGAATCAAACCCGGGCCACAGCAGTGAAAATGCTGGATCCTAGCCACTAGACCACCAAGGACTTTACTAGAAAAAAGTTGACTGTCGTCAAACCCATTCTAGAAAAAGGGAACCTCTTTCAATTTTCTTTCCAATTCCTCAAAAGGAATTTTCTATCTGCGTGTAACAGTTTCCCTGACCTGGAATCGAACCCGGGCCACAGCAGTGAAAGTGCTGGATCCTAGCCACTAGACCACCAAGGACTTTACTAGAAAAAAGTTGACTGTCGTCAAACCCATTCTAGAAAAAAGAACCTCTTTCAATTTTCTTTCCAATTCCTCAAAAGGAATTTTCTATGTGCGTGTAACAGTTTCCCTGACCTGGAATCGAACTCGGGCCACAGCAGTGAGAGTGCTGGATCCTAGCCACTAGACCACCAAGGACTTTACTAGAAAAAAGTTGACTGTCGTCAAACCCATTCTAGAAAAGGAACCTCTTTCAATGCTTTCTCCAATAAGAATTTTCTGTCTTTCCGTCTATTATAATATCCCTGACCGGGAATCGAACCCGGGCCACAGCAGTGAAAGTGCTGGATCCTAGCCACTAGACCACCAAGGACTTTACTAGAAAAAAGTTGACTGTCGTCAAACCCATTCTAGAAAAAAGAACCTCTTTCAATTTTCTTTCCAATTCCTCAAAAGGAATTTTCTATGTGCGTGTAACAGTTTCCCTGACCTGGAATCGAACCCGGGCCACAGCAGTGAAAGTGCTGGATCCTAGCCACTAGACCACCAAGGACTTTATTAGAAAAAAGTTGACTGTCGTCAAACCCATTCTAATAAAAAGGAACCTCTTTCAATTTTCTTTCCAATTCCTCAAAAGGAATTTTCTATGTGCGTGTAACAGTTTCCCTGACCTGGAATCGAACCCGGGCCACAGCAGTGAAAGTGCTGGATCCTAGCCACTAGACCACCAAGGACTTTATTAGAAAAAAGTTGACTGTCGTCAAACCCATTCTAATAAAAAGGAACCTCTTTCAATTTTCTTTCCAATTCCTCAAAAGGAATTGTCTGTCTGCGTGTAACAGTTTCCCTGACCTGGAATCGAACCCGGGCCACAGCAGTGAGAGTGCTGGATCCTAGCCACTAGACCACCAAGGACTTTACTAGAAAAAAGTTGACTGTCGGAAAATCCATTCTAGAAAAGGAACCTCTTTCAATGCTTTCTCCAATAAGAATTTTCTGTCTATTATAATAGACCTGACCGGGAATCGAACCCGGGCCACAGCAGTGAGAGTGCTGGATCCTAGCCACTAGTCCATCAGGGACCGAACAGGACAAAAGTTGACTGTCGGAAAACCCATTCTAGAAAAGGAACCTCTTTCAATGCTTTCTCCAATAAGAATTTTCTGTCTATTATAATAGACCTGACCGGGAATCGAACCCGGGCCACAGCAGTGAGAGTGCTGGATCCTAGCCACTAGTCCATCAGGGACCGAACAGGACAAAAGTTGACTGTCGGAAAACCCATTCTAGAAAAAGGAACCTTTTTCCAATTCCTCAAAAGGAATTGTCTGTCTGTCTGTCTGTCTGTCTGTCTGTCTGTCTGTCTGTCTGTCTGTCTGTCTGTCTGTCTGTCTGTCTGTCTGTCTGTCTGTCTGTCTGTCTGTCTGTCTGTCTGTCTGTCTGTCTGTCTGTCTGTCTGTCTGTCTGTCTGTCTGTCTGTCTGTCTGTCTGTCTGTCTGTCTGTCTGTCTGTCTGTCTGTCTGTCTGTCTGTCTGTCTGTCTGTCTGTCTGTCTGTCTGTCTGTCTGTCTGTCTGTCTGTCTGTCTGTCTGTCTGTCTGTCTGTCTGTCTGTCTGTCTGTCTGTCTGTCTGTCTGTCTGTCTGTCTGTCTGTCTGTCTGTCTGTCTGTCTGTCTGTCTGTCTGTCTGTCTGTCTGTCTGTCTGTCTGTCTGTCTGTCTGTCTGTCTGTCTGTCTGTCTGTCTGTCTGTCTGTCTGTCTGTCTGTCTGTCTGTCTGTCTGTCTGTCTGTCTGTCTGTCTGTCTGTCTGTCTGTCTGTCTGTCTGTCTGTCTGTCTGTCTGTCTGTCTGTCTGTCTGTCTGTCTGTCTGTCTGTCTGTCTGTCTGTCTGTCTGTCTGTCTGTCTGTCTGTCTGTCTGTCTGTCTGTCTGTCTGTCTGTCTGTCTGTCTGTCTGTCTGTCTGTCTGTCTGTCTGTCTGTCTGTCTGTCTGTCTGTCTGTCTGTCTGTCTGTCTGTCTGTCTGTCTGTCTGTCTGTCTGTCTGTCTGTCTGTCTGTCTGTCTGTCTGTCTGTCTGTCTGTCTGTCTGTCTGTCTGTCTGTCTGTCTGTCTGTCTGTCTGTCTGTCTGTCTGTCTGTCTGTCTGTCTGTCTGTCTGTCTGTCTGTCTGTCTGTCTGTCTGTCTGTCTGTCTGTCTGTCTGTCTGTCTGTCTGTCTGTCTGTCTGTCTGTCTGTCTGTCTGTCTGTCTGTCTGTCTGTCTGTCTGTCTGTCTGTCTGTCTGTCTGTCTGTCTGTCTGTCTGTCTGTCTGTCTGTCTGTCTGTCTGTCTGTCTGTCTGTCTGTCTGTCTGTCTGTCTGTCTGTCTGTCTGTCTGTCTGTCTGTCTGTCTGTCTGTCTGTCTGTCTGTCTGTCTGTCTGTCTGTCTGTCATAGTTTCCCTGACTGGGAATCAAACCCGGGCCACAGCAGTGAAAATGCTGGATCCTAGCCACTAGACCACCAAGGACTTTACTAGAAAAAAGTTGACTGTCGTCAAACCCATTCTAGAAAAAGGGAACCTCTTTCAATTTTCTTTCCAATTCCTCAAAAGGAATTTTCTATCTGCGTGTAACAGTTTCCCTGACCTGGAATCGAACCCGGGCCACAGCAGTGAAAGTGCTGGATCCTAGCCACTAGACCACCAAGGACTTTACTAGAAAAAAGTTGACTGTCGTCAAACCCATTCTAGAAAAAAGAACCTCTTTCAATTTTCTTTCCAATTCCTCAAAAGGAATTTTCTATGTGCGTGTAACAGTTTCCCTGACCTGGAATCGAACTCGGGCCACAGCAGTGAGAGTGCTGGATCCTAGCCACTAGACCACCAAGGACTTTACTAGAAAAAAGTTGACTGTCGTCAAACCCATTCTAGAAAAGGAACCTCTTTCAATGCTTTCTCCAATAAGAATTTTCTGTCTTTCCGTCTATTATAATATCCCTGACCGGGAATCGAACCCGGGCCACAGCAGTGAAAGTGCTGGATCCTAGCCACTAGACCACCAAGGACTTTACTAGAAAAAAGTTGACTGTCGTCAAACCCATTCTAGAAAAAAGAACCTCTTTCAATTTTCTTTCCAATTCCTCAAAAGGAATTTTCTATGTGCGTGTAACAGTTTCCCTGACCTGGAATCGAACCCGGGCCACAGCAGTGAAAGTGCTGGATCCTAGCCACTAGACCACCAAGGACTTTATTAGAAAAAAGTTGACTGTCGTCAAACCCATTCTAATAAAAAGGAACCTCTTTCAATTTTCTTTCCAATTCCTCAAAAGGAATTTTCTATGTGCGTGTAACAGTTTCCCTGACCTGGAATCGAACCCGGGCCACAGCAGTGAAAGTGCTGGATCCTAGCCACTAGACCACCAAGGACTTTATTAGAAAAAAGTTGACTGTCGTCAAACCCATTCTAATAAAAAGGAACCTCTTTCAATTTTCTTTCCAATTCCTCAAAAGGAATTGTCTGTCTGCGTGTAACAGTTTCCCTGACCTGGAATCGAACCCGGGCCACAGCAGTGAGAGTGCTGGATCCTAGCCACTAGACCACCAAGGACTTTACTAGAAAAAAGTTGACTGTCGGAAAATCCATTCTAGAAAAGGAACCTCTTTCAATGCTTTCTCCAATAAGAATTTTCTGTCTATTATAATAGACCTGACCGGGAATCGAACCCGGGCCACAGCAGTGAGAGTGCTGGATCCTAGCCACTAGTCCATCAGGGACCGAACAGGACAAAAGTTGACTGTCGGAAAACCCATTCTAGAAAAAGGAACCTTTTTCCAATTCCTCAAAAGGAATTGTCTGTCTGTCTGTCTGTCTGTCTGTCTGTCTGTCTGTCTGTCTGTCTGTCTGTCTGTCTGTCTGTCTGTCTGTCTGTCTGTCTGTCTGTCTGTCTGTCTGTCTGTCTGTCTGTCTGTCTGTCTGTCTGTCTGTCTGTCTGTCTGTCTGTCTGTCTGTCTGTCTGTCTGTCTGTCTGTCTGTCTGTCTGTCTGTCTGTCTGTCTGTCTGTCTGTCTGTCTGTCTGTCTGTCTGTCTGTCTGTCTGTCTGTCTGTCTGTCTGTCTGTCTGTCTGTCTGTCTGTCTGTCTGTCTGTCTGTCTGTCTGTCTGTCTGTCTGTCTGTCTGTCTGTCTGTCTGTCTGTCTGTCTGTCTGTCTGTCTGTCTGTCTGTCTGTCTGTCTGTCTGTCTGTCTGTCTGTCTGTCTGTCTGTCTGTCTGTCTGTCTGTCTGTCTGTCTGTCTGTCTGTCTGTCTGTCTGTCTGTCTGTCTGTCTGTCTGTCTGTCTGTCTGTCTGTCTGTCTGTCTGTCTGTCTGTCTGTCTGTCTGTCTGTCTGTCTGTCTGTCTGTCTGTCTGTCTGTCTGTCTGTCTGTCTGTCTGTCTGTCTGTCTGTCTGTCTGTCTGTCTGTCTGTCTGTCTGTCTGTCTGTCTGTCTGTCTGTCTGTCTGTCTGTCTGTCTGTCTGTCTGTCTGTCTGTCTGTCTGTCTGTCTGTCTGTCTGTCTGTCTGTCTGTCTGTCTGTCTGTCTGTCTGTCTGTCTGTCTGTCTGTCTGTCTGTCTGTCTGTCTGTCTGTCTGTCTGTCTGTCTGTCTGTCTGTCTGTCTGTCTGTCTGTCTGTCTGTCTGTCTGTCTGTCTGTCTGTCTGTCTGTCTGTCTGTCTGTCTGTCTGTCTGTCTGTCTGTCTGTCTGTCTGTCTGTCTGTCTGTCTGTCTGTCTGTCTGTCTGTCTGTCTGTCTGTCTGTCTGTCTGTCTGTCTGTCTGTCTGTCTGTCTGTCTGTCTGTCTGTCTGTCTGTCTGTCTGTCTGTCTGTCTGTCTGTCTGTCATAGTTTCCCTGACTGGGAATCAAACCCGGGCCACAGCAGTGAAAATGCTGGATCCTAGCCACTAGACCACCAAGGACTTTACTAGAAAAAAGTTGACTGTCGTCAAACCCATTCTAGAAAAAGGGAACCTCTTTCAATTTTCTTTCCAATTCCTCAAAAGGAATTTTCTATCTGCGTGTAACAGTTTCCCTGACCTGGAATCGAACCCGGGCCACAGCAGTGAAAGTGCTGGATCCTAGCCACTAGACCACCAAGGACTTTACTAGAAAAAAGTTGACTGTCGTCAAACCCATTCTAGAAAAAAGAACCTCTTTCAATTTTCTTTCCAATTCCTCAAAAGGAATTTTCTATGTGCGTGTAACAGTTTCCCTGACCTGGAATCGAACTCGGGCCACAGCAGTGAGAGTGCTGGATCCTAGCCACTAGACCACCAAGGACTTTACTAGAAAAAAGTTGACTGTCGTCAAACCCATTCTAGAAAAGGAACCTCTTTCAATGCTTTCTCCAATAAGAATT
Source organism: Urocampus carinirostris (assembly GCF_059441175.1). Classification (NCBI taxonomy): domain Eukaryota; kingdom Metazoa; phylum Chordata; class Actinopteri; order Syngnathiformes; family Syngnathidae; genus Urocampus; species Urocampus carinirostris. The sequence continues at coordinate 8,251 of NW_028283309.1, forward strand.
TTCTGTCTTTCCGTCTATTATAATATCCCTGACCGGGAATCGAACCCGGGCCACAGCAGTGAAAGTGCTGGATCCTAGCCACTAGACCACCAAGGACTTTACTAGAAAAAAGTTGACTGTCGTCAAACCCATTCTAGAAAAAAGAACCTCTTTCAATTTTCTTTCCAATTCCTCAAAAGGAATTTTCTATGTGCGTGTAACAGTTTCCCTGACCTGGAATCGAACCCGGGCCACAGCAGTGAAAGTGCTGGATCCTAGCCACTAGACCACCAAGGACTTTATTAGAAAAAAGTTGACTGTCGTCAAACCCATTCTAATAAAAAGGAACCTCTTTCAATTTTCTTTCCAATTCCTCAAAAGGAATTTTCTATGTGCGTGTAACAGTTTCCCTGACCTGGAATCGAACCCGGGCCACAGCAGTGAAAGTGCTGGATCCTAGCCACTAGACCACCAAGGACTTTATTAGAAAAAAGTTGACTGTCGTCAAACCCATTCTAATAAAAAGGAACCTCTTTCAATTTTCTTTCCAATTCCTCAAAAGGAATTGTCTGTCTGCGTGTAACAGTTTCCCTGACCTGGAATCGAACCCGGGCCACAGCAGTGAGAGTGCTGGATCCTAGCCACTAGACCACCAAGGACTTTACTAGAAAAAAGTTGACTGTCGGAAAATCCATTCTAGAAAAGGAACCTCTTTCAATGCTTTCTCCAATAAGAATTTTCTGTCTATTATAATAGACCTGACCGGGAATCGAACCCGGGCCACAGCAGTGAGAGTGCTGGATCCTAGCCACTAGTCCATCAGGGACCGAACAGGACAAAAGTTGACTGTCGGAAAACCCATTCTAGAAAAAGGAACCTTTTTCCAATTCCTCAAAAGGAATTGTCTGTCTGTCTGTCTGTCTGTCTGTCTGTCTGTCTGTCTGTCTGTCTGTCTGTCTGTCTGTCTGTCTGTCTGTCTGTCTGTCTGTCTGTCTGTCTGTCTGTCTGTCTGTCTGTCTGTCTGTCTGTCTGTCTGTCTGTCTGTCTGTCTGTCTGTCTGTCTGTCTGTCTGTCTGTCTGTCTGTCTGTCTGTCTGTCTGTCTGTCTGTCTGTCTGTCTGTCTGTCTGTCTGTCTGTCTGTCTGTCTGTCTGTCTGTCTGTCTGTCTGTCTGTCTGTCTGTCTGTCTGTCTGTCTGTCTGTCTGTCTGTCTGTCTGTCTGTCTGTCTGTCTGTCTGTCTGTCTGTCTGTCTGTCTGTCTGTCTGTCTGTCTGTCTGTCTGTCTGTCTGTCTGTCTGTCTGTCTGTCTGTCTGTCTGTCTGTCTGTCTGTCTGTCTGTCTGTCTGTCTGTCTGTCTGTCTGTCTGTCTGTCTGTCTGTCTGTCTGTCTGTCTGTCTGTCTGTCTGTCTGTCTGTCTGTCTGTCTGTCTGTCTGTCTGTCTGTCTGTCTGTCTGTCTGTCTGTCTGTCTGTCTGTCTGTCTGTCTGTCTGTCTGTCTGTCTGTCTGTCTGTCTGTCTGTCTGTCTGTCTGTCTGTCTGTCTGTCTGTCTGTCTGTCTGTCTGTCTGTCTGTCATAGTTTCCCTGACTGGGAATCAAACCCGGGCCACAGCAGTGAAAATGCTGGATCCTAGCCACTAGACCACCAAGGACTTTACTAGAAAAAAGTTGACTGTCGTCAAACCCATTCTAGAAAAAGGGAACCTCTTTCAATTTTCTTTCCAATTCCTCAAAAGGAATTTTCTATCTGCGTGTAACAGTTTCCCTGACCTGGAATCGAACCCGGGCCACAGCAGTGAAAGTGCTGGATCCTAGCCACTAGACCACCAAGGACTTTACTAGAAAAAAGTTGACTGTCGTCAAACCCATTCTAGAAAAAAGAACCTCTTTCAATTTTCTTTCCAATTCCTCAAAAGGAATTTTCTATGTGCGTGTAACAGTTTCCCTGACCTGGAATCGAACTCGGGCCACAGCAGTGAGAGTGCTGGATCCTAGCCACTAGACCACCAAGGACTTTACTAGAAAAAAGTTGACTGTCGTCAAACCCATTCTAGAAAAGGAACCTCTTTCAATGCTTTCTCCAATAAGAATTTTCTGTCTTTCCGTCTATTATAATATCCCTGACCGGGAATCGAACCCGGGCCACAGCAGTGAAAGTGCTGGATCCTAGCCACTAGACCACCAAGGACTTTACTAGAAAAAAGTTGACTGTCGTCAAACCCATTCTAGAAAAAAGAACCTCTTTCAATTTTCTTTCCAATTCCTCAAAAGGAATTTTCTATGTGCGTGTAACAGTTTCCCTGACCTGGAATCGAACCCGGGCCACAGCAGTGAAAGTGCTGGATCCTAGCCACTAGACCACCAAGGACTTTATTAGAAAAAAGTTGACTGTCGTCAAACCCATTCTAATAAAAAGGAACCTCTTTCAATTTTCTTTCCAATTCCTCAAAAGGAATTTTCTATGTGCGTGTAACAGTTTCCCTGACCTGGAATCGAACCCGGGCCACAGCAGTGAAAGTGCTGGATCCTAGCCACTAGACCACCAAGGACTTTATTAGAAAAAAGTTGACTGTCGTCAAACCCATTCTAATAAAAAGGAACCTCTTTCAATTTTCTTTCCAATTCCTCAAAAGGAATTGTCTGTCTGCGTGTAACAGTTTCCCTGACCTGGAATCGAACCCGGGCCACAGCAGTGAGAGTGCTGGATCCTAGCCACTAGACCACCAAGGACTTTACTAGAAAAAAGTTGACTGTCGGAAAATCCATTCTAGAAAAGGAACCTCTTTCAATGCTTTCTCCAATAAGAATTTTCTGTCTATTATAATAGACCTGACCGGGAATCGAACCCGGGCCACAGCAGTGAGAGTGCTGGATCCTAGCCACTAGTCCATCAGGGACCGAACAGGACAAAAGTTGACTGTCGGAAAACCCATTCTAGAAAAAGGAACCTTTTTCCAATTCCTCAAAAGGAATTGTCTGTCTGTCTGTCTGTCTGTCTGTCTGTCTGTCTGTCTGTCTGTCTGTCTGTCTGTCTGTCTGTCTGTCTGTCTGTCTGTCTGTCTGTCTGTCTGTCTGTCTGTCTGTCTGTCTGTCTGTCTGTCTGTCTGTCTGTCTGTCTGTCTGTCTGTCTGTCTGTCTGTCTGTCTGTCTGTCTGTCTGTCTGTCTGTCTGTCTGTCTGTCTGTCTGTCTGTCTGTCTGTCTGTCTGTCTGTCTGTCTGTCTGTCTGTCTGTCTGTCTGTCTGTCTGTCTGTCTGTCTGTCTGTCTGTCTGTCTGTCTGTCTGTCTGTCTGTCTGTCTGTCTGTCTGTCTGTCTGTCTGTCTGTCTGTCTGTCTGTCTGTCTGTCTGTCTGTCTGTCTGTCTGTCTGTCTGTCTGTCTGTCTGTCTGTCTGTCTGTCTGTCTGTCTGTCTGTCTGTCTGTCTGTCTGTCTGTCTGTCTGTCTGTCTGTCTGTCTGTCTGTCTGTCTGTCTGTCTGTCTGTCTGTCTGTCTGTCTGTCTGTCTGTCTGTCTGTCTGTCTGTCTGTCTGTCTGTCTGTCTGTCTGTCTGTCTGTCTGTCTGTCTGTCTGTCTGTCTGTCTGTCTGTCTGTCTGTCTGTCTGTCTGTCTGTCTGTCTGTCTGTCTGTCTGTCTGTCTGTCTGTCTGTCTGTCTGTCTGTCTGTCTGTCTGTCTGTCTGTCTGTCTGTCTGTCTGTCTGTCTGTCTGTCTGTCTGTCTGTCTGTCTGTCTGTCTGTCTGTCTGTCTGTCTGTCTGTCTGTCTGTCTGTCTGTCTGTCTGTCTGTCTGTCTGTCTGTCTGTCTGTCTGTCTGTCTGTCTGTCTGTCTGTCTGTCTGTCTGTCTGTCTGTCTGTCTGTCTGTCTGTCTGTCTGTCTGTCTGTCTGTCTGTCTGTCTGTCTGTCTGTCTGTCTGTCTGTCTGTCTGTCTGTCTGTCTGTCTGTCTGTCTGTCTGTCTGTCTGTCTGTCTGTCTGTCTGTCTGTCTGTCTGTCTGTCTGTCTGTCTGTCTGTCTGTCTGTCTGTCTGTCTGTCTGTCTGTCTGTCTGTCTGTCTGTCTGTCTGTCTGTCTGTCTGTCTGTCTGTCTGTCTGTCTGTCTGTCTGTCTGTCTGTCTGTCTGTCTGTCTGTCTGTCTGTCTGTCTGTCTGTCTGTCTGTCTGTCTGTCTGTCTGTCTGTCTGTCTGTCTGTCTGTCTGTCTGTCTGTCTGTCTGTCTGTCTGTCTGTCTGTCTGTCTGTCTGTCTGTCTGTCTGTCTGTCTGTCTGTCTGTCTGTCTGTCTGTCTGTCTGTCTGTCATAGTTTCCCTGACTGGGAATCAAACCCGGGCCACAGCAGTGAAAATGCTGGATCCTAGCCACTAGACCACCAAGGACTTTACTAGAAAAAAGTTGACTGTCGTCAAACCCATTCTAGAAAAAGGGAACCTCTTTCAATTTTCTTTCCAATTCCTCAAAAGGAATTTTCTATCTGCGTGTAACAGTTTCCCTGACCTGGAATCGAACCCGGGCCACAGCAGTGAAAGTGCTGGATCCTAACCACTAGACCACCAAGGACTTTACTAGAAAAAAGTTGACTGTCGTCAAACCCATTCTAGAAAAAAGAACCTCTTTCAATTTTCTTTCCAATTCCTCAAAAGGAATTTTCTATGTGCGTGTAACAGTTTCCCTGACCTGGAATCGAACTCGGGCCACAGCAGTGAGAGTGCTGGATCCTAGCCACTAGACCACCAAGGACTTTACTAGAAAAAAGTTGACTGTCGTCAAACCCATTCTAGAAAAGGAACCTCTTTCAATGCTTTCTCCAATAAGAATTTTCTGTCTTTCCGTCTATTATAATATCCCTGACCGGGAATCGAACCCGGGCCACAGCAGTGAAAGTGCTGGATCCTAGCCACTAGACCACCAAGGACTTTATTAGAAAAAAGTTGACTGTCGTCAAACCCATTCTAATAAAAAGGAACCTCTTTCAATTTTCTTTCCAATTCCTCAAAAGGAATTTTCTATGTGCGTGTAACAGTTTCCCTGACCTGGAATCGAACCCGGGCCACAGCAGTGAAAGTGCTGGATCCTAGCCACTAGACCACCAAGGACTTTATTAGAAAAAAGTTGACTGTCGTCAAACCCATTCTAGAAAAAAGAACCTCTTTCAATTTTCTTTCCAATTCCTCAAAAGGAATTTTCTATGTGCGTGTAACAGTTTCCCTGACCTGGAATCGAACTCGGGCCACAGCAGTGAGAGTGCTGGATCCTAGCCACTAGACCACCAAGGACTTTACTAGAAAAAAGTTGACTGTCGTCAAACCCATTCTAGAAAAGGAACCTCTTTCAATGCTTTCTCCAATAAGAATTTTCTGTCTTTCCGTCTATTATAATATCCCTGACCGGGAATCGAACCCGGGCCACAGCAGTGAAAGTGCTGGATCCTAGCCACTAGACCACCAAGGACTTTACTAGAAAAAAGTTGACTGTCGTCAAACCCATTCTAGAAAAAAGAACCTCTTTCAATTTTCTTTCCAATTCCTCAAAAGGAATTTTCTATGTGCGTGTAACAGTTTCCCTGACCTGGAATCGAACCCGGGCCACAGCAGTGAAAGTGCTGGATCCTAGCCACTAGACCACCAAGGACTTTATTAGAAAAAAGTTGACTGTCGTCAAACCCATTCTAATAAAAAGGAACCTCTTTCAATTTTCTTTCCAATTCCTCAAAAGGAATTTTCTATGTGCGTGTAACAGTTTCCCTGACCTGGAATCGAACCCGGGCCACAGCAGTGAAAGTGCTGGATCCTAGCCACTAGACCACCAAGGACTTTATTAGAAAAAAGTTGACTGTCGTCAAACCCATTCTAATAAAAAGGAACCTCTTTCAATTTTCTTTCCAATTCCTCAAAAGGAATTGTCTGTCTGCGTGTAACAGTTTCCCTGACCTGGAATCGAACCCGGGCCACAGCAGTGAGAGTGCTGGATCCTAGCCACTAGACCACCAAGGACTTTACTAGAAAAAAGTTGACTGTCGGAAAATCCATTCTAGAAAAGGAACCTCTTTCAATGCTTTCTCCAATAAGAATTTTCTGTCTATTATAATAGACCTGACCGGGAATCGAACCCGGGCCACAGCAGTGAGAGTGCTGGATCCTAGCCACTAGTCCATCAGGGACCGAACAGGACAAAAGTTGACTGTCGGAAAACCCATTCTAGAAAAGGAACCTCTTTCAATGCTTTCTCCAATAAGAATTTTCTGTCTATTATAATAGACCTGACCGGGAATCGAACCCGGGCCACAGCAGTGAGAGTGCTGGATCCTAGCCACTAGTCCATCAGGGACCGAACAGGACAAAAGTTGACTGTCGGAAAACCCATTCTAGAAAAAGGAACCTTTTTCCAATTCCTCAAAAGGAATTGTCTGTCTGTCTGTCTGTCTGTCTGTCTGTCTGTCTGTCTGTCTGTCTGTCTGTCTGTCTGTCTGTCTGTCTGTCTGTCTGTCTGTCTGTCTGTCTGTCTGTCTGTCTGTCTGTCTGTCTGTCTGTCTGTCTGTCTGTCTGTCTGTCTGTCTGTCTGTCTGTCTGTCTGTCTGTCTGTCTGTCTGTCTGTCTGTCTGTCTGTCTGTCTGTCTGTCTGTCTGTCTGTCTGTCTGTCTGTCTGTCTGTCTGTCTGTCTGTCTGTCTGTCTGTCTGTCTGTCTGTCTGTCTGTCTGTCTGTCTGTCTGTCTGTCTGTCTGTCTGTCTGTCTGTCTGTCTGTCTGTCTGTCTGTCTGTCTGTCTGTCTGTCTGTCTGTCTGTCTGTCTGTCTGTCTGTCTGTCTGTCTGTCTGTCTGTCTGTCTGTCTGTCTGTCTGTCTGTCTGTCTGTCTGTCTGTCTGTCTGTCTGTCTGTCTGTCTGTCTGTCTGTCTGTCTGTCTGTCTGTCTGTCTGTCTGTCTGTCTGTCTGTCTGTCTGTCTGTCTGTCTGTCTGTCTGTCTGTCTGTCTGTCTGTCTGTCTGTCTGTCTGTCTGTCTGTCTGTCTGTCTGTCTGTCTGTCTGTCTGTCTGTCTGTCTGTCTGTCTGTCTGTCTGTCTGTCTGTCTGTCTGTCTGTCTGTCTGTCTGTCTGTCTGTCTGTCTGTCTGTCTGTCTGTCTGTCTGTCTGTCTGTCTGTCTGTCTGTCTGTCTGTCTGTCTGTCTGTCTGTCTGTCTGTCTGTCTGTCTGTCTGTCTGTCTGTCTGTCTGTCTGTCTGTCTGTCATAGTTTCCCTGACTGGGAATCAAACCCGGGCCACAGCAGTGAAAATGCTGGATCCTAGCCACTAGACCACCAAGGACTTTACTAGAAAAAAGTTGACTGTCGTCAAACCCATTCTAGAAAAAGGGAACCTCTTTCAATTTTCTTTCCAATTCCTCAAAAGGAATTTTCTATCTGCGTGTAACAGTTTCCCTGACCTGGAATCGAACCCGGGCCACAGCAGTGAAAGTGCTGGATCCTAGCCACTAGACCACCAAGGACTTTACTAGAAAAAAGTTGACTGTCGTCAAACCCATTCTAGAAAAAAGAACCTCTTTCAATTTTCTTTCCAATTCCTCAAAAGGAATTTTCTATGTGCGTGTAACAGTTTCCCTGACCTGGAATCGAACTCGGGCCACAGCAGTGAGAGTGCTGGATCCTAGCCACTAGACCACCAAGGACTTTACTAGAAAAAAGTTGACTGTCGTCAAACCCATTCTAGAAAAGGAACCTCTTTCAATGCTTTCTCCAATAAGAATTTTCTGTCTTTCCGTCTATTATAATATCCCTGACCGGGAATCGAACCCGGGCCACAGCAGTGAAAGTGCTGGATCCTAGCCACTAGACCACCAAGGACTTTATTAGAAAAAAGTTGACTGTCGTCAAACCCATTCTAATAAAAAGGAACCTCTTTCAATTTTCTTTCCAATTCCTCAAAAGGAATTTTCTATGTGCGTGTAACAGTTTCCCTGACCTGGAATCGAACCCGGGCCACAGCAGTGAAAGTGCTGGATCCTAGCCACTAGACCACCAAGGACTTTATTAGAAAAAAGTTGACTGTCGTCAAACCCATTCTAGAAAAAAGAACCTCTTTCAATTTTCTTTCCAATTCCTCAAAAGGAATTTTCTATGTGCGTGTAACAGTTTCCCTGACCTGGAATCGAACTCGGGCCACAGCAGTGAGAGTGCTGGATCCTAGCCACTAGACCACCAAGGACTTTACTAGAAAAAAGTTGACTGTCGTCAAACCCATTCTAGAAAAGGAACCTCTTTCAATGCTTTCTCCAATAAGAATTTTCTGTCTTTCCGTCTATTATAATATCCCTGACCGGGAATCGAACCCGGGCCACAGCAGTGAAAGTGCTGGATCCTAGCCACTAGACCACCAAGGACTTTACTAGAAAAAAGTTGACTGTCGTCAAACCCATTCTAGAAAAAAGAACCTCTTTCAATTTTCTTTCCAATTCCTCAAAAGGAATTTTCTATGTGCGTGTAACAGTTTCCCTGACCTGGAATCGAACCCGGGCCACAGCAGTGAAAGTGCTGGATCCTAGCCACTAGACCACCAAGGACTTTATTAGAAAAAAGTTGACTGTCGTCAAACCCATTCTAATAAAAAGGAACCTCTTTCAATTTTCTTTCCAATTCCTCAAAAGGAATTTTCTATGTGCGTGTAACAGTTTCCCTGACCTGGAATCGAACCCGGGCCACAGCAGTGAAAGTGCTGGATCCTAGCCACTAGACCACCAAGGACTTTATTAGAAAAAAGTTGACTGTCGTCAAACCCATTCTAATAAAAAGGAACCTCTTTCAATTTTCTTTCCAATTCCTCAAAAGGAATTGTCTGTCTGCGTGTAACAGTTTCCCTGACCTGGAATCGAACCCGGGCCACAGCAGTGAGAGTGCTGGATCCTAGCCACTAGACCACCAAGGACTTTACTAGAAAAAAGTTGACTGTCGGAAAATCCATTCTAGAAAAGGAACCTCTTTCAATGCTTTCTCCAATAAGAATTTTCTGTCTATTATAATAGACCTGACCGGGAATCGAACCCGGGCCACAGCAGTGAGAGTGCTGGATCCTAGCCACTAGTCCATCAGGGACCGAACAGGACAAAAGTTGACTGTCGGAAAACCCATTCTAGAAAAAGGAACCTTTTTCCAATTCCTCAAAAGGAATTGTCTGTCTGTCTGTCTGTCTGTCTGTCTGTCTGTCTGTCTGTCTGTCTGTCTGTCTGTCTGTCTGTCTGTCTGTCTGTCTGTCTGTCTGTCTGTCTGTCTGTCTGTCTGTCTGTCTGTCTGTCTGTCTGTCTGTCTGTCTGTCTGTCTGTCTGTCTGTCTGTCTGTCTGTCTGTCTGTCTGTCTGTCTGTCTGTCTGTCTGTCTGTCTGTCTGTCTGTCTGTCTGTCTGTCTGTCTGTCTGTCTGTCTGTCTGTCTGTCTGTCTGTCTGTCTGTCTGTCTGTCTGTCTGTCTGTCTGTCTGTCTGTCTGTCTGTCTGTCTGTCTGTCTGTCTGTCTGTCTGTCTGTCTGTCTGTCTGTCTGTCTGTCTGTCTGTCTGTCTGTCTGTCTGTCTGTCTGTCTGTCTGTCTGTCTGTCTGTCTGTCTGTCTGTCTGTCTGTCTGTCTGTCTGTCTGTCTGTCTGTCTGTCTGTCTGTCTGTCTGTCTGTCTGTCTGTCTGTCTGTCTGTCTGTCTGTCTGTCTGTCTGTCTGTCTGTCTGTCTGTCTGTCTGTCTGTCTGTCTGTCTGTCTGTCTGTCTGTCTGTCTGTCTGTCTGTCTGTCTGTCTGTCTGTCTGTCTGTCTGTCTGTCTGTCTGTCTGTCTGTCTGTCTGTCTGTCTGTCTGTCTGTCTGTCTGTCTGTCTGTCTGTCTGTCTGTCTGTCTGTCTGTCTGTCTGTCTGTCTGTCTGTCTGTCTGTCTGTCTGTCTGTCTGTCTGTCTGTCTGTCTGTCTGTCTGTCTGTCTGTCTGTCTGTCTGTCTGTCTGTCTGTCTGTCTGTCTGTCTGTCTGTCTGTCTGTCTGTCTGTCTGTCTGTCTGTCTGTCTGTCTGTCTGTCTGTCTGTCTGTCTGTCTGTCTGTCTGTCTGTCTGTCTGTCTGTCTGTCTGTCTGTCTGTCTGTCTGTCTGTCTGTCTGTCTGTCTGTCTGTCTGTCTGTCTGTCTGTCTGTCTGTCTGTCTGTCTGTCTGTCTGTCTGTCTGTCTGTCTGTCTGTCTGTCTGTCTGTCTGTCTGTCTGTCTGTCTGTCTGTCTGTCTGTCTGTCTGTCTGTCTGTCTGTCTGTCTGTCTGTCTGTCTGTCTGTCTGTCTGTCTGTCTGTCTGTCTGTCTGTCTGTCTGTCTGTCTGTCTGTCTGTCTGTCTGTCTGTCTGTCTGTCTGTCTGTCTGTCTGTCTGTCTGTCTGTCTGTCTGTCTGTCTGTCTGTCTGTCTGTCTGTCTGTCTGTCTGTCTGTCTGTCTGTCTGTCTGTCTGTCTGTCTGTCTGTCTGTCTGTCTGTCTGTCTGTCTGTCTGTCTGTCTGTCTGTCTGTCTGTCTGTCTGTCTGTCTGTCTGTCTGTCTGTCTGTCTGTCTGTCTGTCTGTCTGTCTGTCTGTCTGTCTGTCTGTCTGTCTGTCTGTCTGTCTGTCTGTCTGTCTGTCTGTCTGTCTGTCTGTCTGTCTGTCTGTCTGTCTGTCTGTCTGTCTGTCTGTCTGTCTGTCTGTCTGTCTGTCTGTCTGTCTGTCTGTCTGTCTGTCTGTCTGTCTGTCTGTCTGTCTGTCTGTCTGTCTGTCTGTCTGTCTGTCTGTCTGTCTGTCTGTCTGTCTGTCTGTCTGTCTGTCTGTCTGTCTGTCTGTCTGTCTGTCTGTCTGTCTGTCTGTCTGTCTGTCTGTCTGTCTGTCTGTCTGTCTGTCTGTCTGTCTGTCTGTCTGTCTGTCTGTCTGTCTGTCTGTCTGTCTGTCTGTCTGTCTGTCTGTCTGTCTGTCTGTCTGTCTGTCATAGTTTCCCTGACTGGGAATCAAACCCGGGCCACAGCAGTGAAAATGCTGGATCCTAGCCACTAGACCACCAAGGACTTTACTAGAAAAAAGTTGACTGTCGTCAAACCCATTCTAGAAAAAGGGAACCTCTTTCAATTTTCTTTCCAATTCCTCAAAAGGAATTTTCTATCTGCGTGTAACAGTTTCCCTGACCTGGAATCGAACCCGGGCCACAGCAGTGAAAGTGCTGGATCCTAGCCACTAGACCACCAAGGACTTTACTAGAAAAAAGTTGACTGTCGTCAAACCCATTCTAGAAAAAAGAACCTCTTTCAATTTTCTTTCCAATTCCTCAAAAGGAATTTTCTATGTGCGTGTAACAGTTTCCCTGACCTGGAATCGAACTCGGGCCACAGCAGTGAGAGTGCTGGATCCTAGCCACTAGACCACCAAGGACTTTACTAGAAAAAAGTTGACTGTCGTCAAACCCATTCTAGAAAAGGAACCTCTTTCAATGCTTTCTCCAATAAGAATTTTCTGTCTTTCCGTCTATTATAATATCCCTGACCGGGAATCGAACCCGGGCCACAGCAGTGAAAGTGCTGGATCCTAGCCACTAGACCACCAAGGACTTTACTAGAAAAAAGTTGACTGTCGTCAAACCCATTCTAGAAAAAAGAACCTCTTTCAATTTTCTTTCCAATTCCTCAAAAGGAATTTTCTATGTGCGTGTAACAGTTTCCCTGACCTGGAATCGAACCCGGGCCACAGCAGTGAAAGTGCTGGATCCTAGCCACTAGACCACCAAGGACTTTATTAGAAAAAAGTTGACTGTCGTCAAACCCATTCTAATAAAAAGGAACCTCTTTCAATTTTCTTTCCAATTCCTCAAAAGGAATTTTCTATGTGCGTGTAACAGTTTCCCTGACCTGGAATCGAACCCGGGCCACAGCAGTGAAAGTGCTGGATCCTAGCCACTAGACCACCAAGGACTTTATTAGAAAAAAGTTGACTGTCGTCAAACCCATTCTAATAAAAAGGAACCTCTTTCAATTTTCTTTCCAATTCCTCAAAAGGAATTGTCTGTCTGCGTGTAACAGTTTCCCTGACCTGGAATCGAACCCGGGCCACAGCAGTGAGAGTGCTGGATCCTAGCCACTAGACCACCAAGGACTTTACTAGAAAAAAGTTGACTGTCGGAAAATCCATTCTAGAAAAGGAACCTCTTTCAATGCTTTCTCCAATAAGAATTTTCTGTCTATTATAATAGACCTGACCGGGAATCGAACCCGGGCCACAGCAGTGAGAGTGCTGGATCCTAGCCACTAGTCCATCAGGGACCGAACAGGACAAAAGTTGACTGTCGGAAAACCCATTCTAGAAAAAGGAACCTTTTTCCAATTCCTCAAAAGGAATTGTCTGTCTGTCTGTCTGTCTGTCTGTCTGTCTGTCTGTCTGTCTGTCTGTCTGTCTGTCTGTCTGTCTGTCTGTCTGTCTGTCTGTCTGTCTGTCTGTCTGTCTGTCTGTCTGTCTGTCTGTCTGTCTGTCTGTCTGTCTGTCTGTCTGTCTGTCTGTCTGTCTGTCTGTCTGTCTGTCTGTCTGTCTGTCTGTCTGTCTGTCTGTCTGTCTGTCTGTCTGTCTGTCTGTCTGTCTGTCTGTCTGTCTGTCTGTCTGTCTGTCTGTCTGTCTGTCTGTCTGTCTGTCTGTCTGTCTGTCTGTCTGTCTGTCTGTCTGTCTGTCTGTCTGTCTGTCTGTCTGTCTGTCTGTCTGTCTGTCTGTCTGTCTGTCTGTCTGTCTGTCTGTCTGTCTGTCTGTCTGTCTGTCTGTCTGTCTGTCTGTCTGTCTGTCTGTCTGTCTGTCTGTCTGTCTGTCTGTCTGTCTGTCTGTCTGTCTGTCTGTCTGTCTGTCTGTCTGTCTGTCTGTCTGTCTGTCTGTCTGTCTGTCTGTCTGTCTGTCTGTCTGTCTGTCTGTCTGTCTGTCTGTCTGTCTGTCTGTCTGTCTGTCTGTCTGTCTGTCTGTCTGTCTGTCTGTCTGTCTGTCTGTCTGTCTGTCTGTCTGTCTGTCTGTCTGTCTGTCTGTCTGTCTGTCTGTCTGTCTGTCTGTCTGTCTGTCTGTCTGTCTGTCTGTCTGTCTGTCTGTCTGTCTGTCTGTCTGTCTGTCTGTCTGTCTGTCTGTCTGTCTGTCTGTCTGTCTGTCTGTCTGTCTGTCTGTCTGTCTGTCTGTCTGTCTGTCTGTCTGTCTGTCTGTCTGTCTGTCTGTCTGTCTGTCTGTCTGTCTGTCTGTCTGTCTGTCTGTCTGTCTGTCTGTCTGTCTGTCTGTCTGTCTGTCTGTCTGTCTGTCTGTCTGTCTGTCTGTCTGTCTGTCTGTCTGTCTGTCTGTCTGTCTGTCTGTCTGTCTGTCTGTCTGTCTGTCTGTCTGTCTGTCTGTCTGTCTGTCTGTCTGTCTGTCTGTCTGTCTGTCTGTCTGTCTGTCTGTCTGTCTGTCTGTCTGTCTGTCTGTCTGTCTGTCTGTCTGTCTGTCTGTCTGTCTGTCTGTCTGTCTGTCTGTCTGTCTGTCTGTCTGTCTGTCTGTCTGTCTGTCTGTCTGTCTGTCTGTCTGTCTGTCTGTCTGTCTGTCTGTCTGTCTGTCTGTCTGTCTGTCTGTCTGTCTGTCTGTCTGTCTGTCTGTCTGTCTGTCTGTCTGTCTGTCTGTCTGTCTGTCTGTCTGTCTGTCTGTCTGTCTGTCTGTCTGTCTGTCTGTCTGTCTGTCTGTCTGTCTGTCTGTCTGTCTGTCTGTCTGTCTGTCTGTCTGTCTGTCTGTCTGTCTGTCTGTCTGTCTGTCTGTCTGTCTGTCTGTCTGTCTGTCTGTCTGTCTGTCTGTCTGTCTGTCTGTCTGTCTGTCTGTCTGTCTGTCTGTCTGTCTGTCTGTCTGTCTGTCTGTCTGTCATAGTTTCCCTGACTGGGAATCAAACCCGGGCCACAGCAGTGAAAATGCTGGATCCTAGCCACTAGACCACCAAGGACTTTACTAGAAAAAAGTTGACTGTCGTCAAACCCATTCTAGAAAAAGGGAACCTCTTTCAATTTTCTTTCCAATTCCTCAAAAGGAATTTTCTATCTGCGTGTAACAGTTTCCCTGACCTGGAATCGAACCCGGGCCACAGCAGTGAAAGTGCTGGATCCTAGCCACTAGACCACCAAGGACTTTACTAGAAAAAAGTTGACTGTCGTCAAACCCATTCTAGAAAAAAGAACCTCTTTCAATTTTCTTTCCAATTCCTCAAAAGGAATTTTCTATGTGCGTGTAACAGTTTCCCTGACCTGGAATCGAACTCGGGCCACAGCAGTGAGAGTGCTGGATCCTAGCCACTAGACCACCAAGGACTTTACTAGAAAAAAGTTGACTGTCGTCAAACCCATTCTAGAAAAGGAACCTCTTTCAATGCTTTCTCCAATAAGAATTTTCTGTCTTTCCGTCTATTATAATATCCCTGACCGGGAATCGAACCCGGGCCACAGCAGTGAAAGTGCTGGATCCTAGCCACTAGACCACCAAGGACTTTACTAGAAAAAAGTTGACTGTCGTCAAACCCATTCTAGAAAAAAGAACCTCTTTCAATTTTCTTTCCAATTCCTCAAAAGGAATTTTCTATGTGCGTGTAACAGTTTCCCTGACCTGGAATCGAACCCGGGCCACAGCAGTGAAAGTGCTGGATCCTAGCCACTAGACCACCAAGGACTTTATTAGAAAAAAGTTGACTGTCGTCAAACCCATTCTAATAAAAAGGAACCTCTTTCAATTTTCTTTCCAATTCCTCAAAAGGAATTTTCTATGTGCGTGTAACAGTTTCCCTGACCTGGAATCGAACCCGGGCCACAGCAGTGAAAGTGCTGGATCCTAGCCACTAGACCACCAAGGACTTTATTAGAAAAAAGTTGACTGTCGTCAAACCCATTCTAGAAAAAAGAACCTCTTTCAATTTTCTTTCCAATTCCTCAAAAGGAATTTTCTATGTGCGTGTAACAGTTTCCCTGACCTGGAATCGAACTCGGGCCACAGCAGTGAGAGTGCTGGATCCTAGCCACTAGACCAC
>NW_028283310.1:0-15000 GCF_059441175.1 Urocampus carinirostris
TCTGAATTTTCTATATTTAGTGCAGATTTGGTGAAAAAAGCTCAACTTTTTGAGTTATGCAAGTTTTCATAAAAGTGTGACTTGCAGGCTGGAAAGCCCATTTTTAAGCTTATCTGCGCCTGAAACGTCCGAAAAAGCAATCATTTAATAATGACAATAACTTTGGAACCATGCATGCTAGAATCATAATTCTTGCTTTCCTGGGTTGGAAATCTTCTGAATTTTCTATATTTAGTGCAGATTTGGTGAAAAAAGCTCAACTTTTTGAGTTATGCAAGTTTTCATAAAAGTGTGACTTGCAGGCTGGAAAGCCCATTTTTAAGCTTATCTGCGCCTGAAACGTCCGAAAAAGCAATCATTTAATAATGACAATAACTTTGGAACCATGCATGCTAGAATCATAATTCTTGCTTTTCTAGGTTGGAAATCTTCTGAATTTTCTATATTTAGTGCAGATTTGGTGAAAAAAGCTCAAGTTTTTGAGTTATGCAAGTTTTCATGAAAAGTGTGACTTGCAGGCTGGAAAGCCCATTTTTGCACTTCTCTGAGCCTAAAACGTCCGAAAAAGCAATCATTTAATAATGACAATAACTTTTGAACCATGCATGCTAGAATCATAATTCTTGCTTTCCTGGGTTGGAAATCTTCTGAATTTTCTATATTTAGTGCAGATTTGGTGAAAAAAGCTCAACTTTTTGAGTTATGCAAGTTTTCATAAAAGTGTGACTTGCAGGCTGGAAAGCCCATTTTTAAGCTTATCTGCGCCTGAAACGTCCGAAAAAGCAATCATTTAATAATGACAATAACTTTTGAACCATGCATGCTAGAATCATAATTCTTGCTTTCCTGGGTTGGAAATCTTCTGAATTTTCTATATTTAGTGCAGATTTGGTGAAAAAAAGCTCAACTTTTTGAGTTATGCAAGTTTTCATAAAAGTGTGACTTGCAGGCTGGAAAGCCCATTTTTAAGCTTATCTGCGCCTGAAACGTCCGAAAAAGCAATCATTTAATAATGACAATAACTTTGGAACCATGCATGCTAGAATCATAATTCTTGCTTTTCTAGGTTGGAAATCTTCTGAATTTTCTATATTTAGTGCAGATTTGGTGAAAAAAGCTCAACTTTTTGAGTTATGCAAGTTTTCATAAAGTGTGACTTGCAGGCTGGAAAGCCCATTTTTGAACTTCTCTGAGCCTAAAACGTCCGAAAAAGCAATCATTTAATAATGACAATAACTTTTGAACCATGCATGCTAGAATCATAATTCTTGCTTTCCTGGGTTGGAAATCTTCTGAATTTTCTATATTTAGTGCAGATTTGGTGAAAAAAGCTCAACTTTTTGAGTTATGCAAGTTTTCATAAAAGTGTGACTTGCAGGCTGGAAAGCCCATTTTTAAGCTTATCTGCGCCTGAAACGTCCGAAAAAGCAATCATTTAATAATGACAATAACTTTTGAACCATGCATGCTAGAATCATAATTCTTGCTTTCCTGGGTTGGAAATCTTCTGAATTTTCTATATTTAGTGCAGATTTGGTGAAAAAAGCTCAACTTTTTGAGTTATGCAAGTTTTCATAAAAGTGTGACTTGCAGGCTGGAAAGCCCATTTTTAAGCTTATCTGCGCCTGAAACGTCCGAAAAAGCAATCATTTAATAATGACAATAACTTTTGAACCATGCATGCTAGAATCATAATTCTTGCTTTCCTGGGTTGGAAATCTTCTGAATTTTCTATATTTAGTGCAGATTTGGTGAAAAAAGCTCAACTTTTTGAGTTATGCAAGTTTTCATAAAAGTGTGACTTGCAGGCTGGAAAGCCCATTTTTAAGCTTATCTGCGCCTGAAACGTCCGAAAAAGCAATCATTTAATAATGACAATAACTTTGGAACCATGCATGCTAGAATCATAATTCTTGCTTTTCTAGGTTGGAAATCTTCTGAATTTTCTATATTTAGTGCAGATTTGGTGAAAAAAGCTCAACTTTTTGAGTTATGCAAGTTTTCATAAAAGTGTGACTTGCAGGCTGGAAAGCCCATTTTTGCACTTCTCTGAGCCTAAAACGTCCGAAAAAGCAATCATTTAATAATGACAATAACTTTTGAACCATGCATGCTAGAATCATAATTCTTGCTTTCCTGGGTTGGAAATCTTCTGAATTTTCTATATTTAGTGCAGATTTGGTGAAAAAAGCTCAACTTTTTGAGTTATGCAAGTTTTCATAAAAGTGTGACTTGCAGGCTGGAAAGCCATTTTTAAGCTTATCTGCGCCTGAAACGTCCGAAAAAGCAATCATTTAATAATGACAATAACTTTTGAACCATGCATGCTAGAATCATAAATCTTGCTTTCCTGGGTTGGAAATCTTCTGAATTTTCTATATTTAGTGCAGATTTGGTGAAAAAAGCTCAACTTTTTGAGTTATGCAAGTTTCATAAAGTGTGACTTGCAGGCTGGAAAGCCCATTTTTAAGCTTATCTGCGCCTGAAACGTCCGAAAAAGCGCAATCATTTAATAATGACAATAACTTTTGAACCATGCATGCTAGAATCATAATTCTTGCTTTCTTGGGTTGGAAATCTTCTGAATTTTCTATATTTAGTGCAGATTTGGTGAAAAAAGCTCAACTTTTTGAGTTATGCAAGTTTTCATAAAAGTGTGACTTGCAGGCTGGAAAGCCCATTTTTTAAGCTTATCTGCGCCTGAAACGTCCGAAAAAGCAATCATTTAATAATGACAATAACTTTGGAACCATGCATGCTAGAATCATAATTCTTGCTTTTCTAGGTTGGAAATCTTCTGAATTTTCTATATTTAGTGCAGATTTGGTGAAAAAAGCTCAAGTTTTTGAGTTATGCAAGTTTTCATAAAAGTGTGACTTGCAGGCTGGAAAGCCCATTTTTGCACTTCTCTGAGCCTAAAACGTCCGAAAAAGCAATCATTTAATAATGACAATAACTTTTGAACCATGCATGCTAGAATCATAATTCTTGCTTTCCTGGGTTGGAAATCTTCTGAATTTTCTATATTTAGTGCAGATTTGGTGAAAAAAGCTCAACTTTTTGAGTTATGCAAGTTTTCATAAAAGTGTGACTTGCAGGCTGGAAAGCCCATTTTTAAGCTTATCTGCGCCTGAAACGTCCGAAAAAGCAATCATTTAATAATGACAATAACTTTTGAACCATGCATGCTAGAATCATAATTCTTGCTTTCCTGGGTTGGAAATCTTCTGAATTTTCTATATTTAGTGCAGATTTGGTGAAAAAAGCTCAACTTTTTGAGTTATGCAAGTTTTCATAAAAGTGTGACTTGCAGGCTGGAAAGCCCATTTTTAAGCTTATCTGCGCCTGAAACGTCCGAAAAAGCAATCATTTAATAATGACAATAACTTTTGAACCATGCATGCTAGAATCATAATTCTTGCTTTCCTGGGTTGGAAATCTTCTGAATTTTCTATATTTAGTGCAGATTTGGTGAAAAAAGCTCAACTTTTTGAGTTATGCAAGTTTTCATAAAAGTGTGACTTGCAGGCTGGAAAGCCCATTTTTAAGCTTATCTGCGCCTGAAACGTCCGAAAAAGCAATCATTTAATAATGACAATAACTTTGGAACCATGCATGCTAGAATCATAATTCTTGCTTTTCTAGGTTGGAAATCTTCTGAATTTTCTATATTTAGTGCAGATTTGGTGAAAAAAGCTCAACTTTTTGAGTTATGCAAGTTTTCATAAAAGTGTGACTTGCAGGCTGGAAAGCCCATTTTTGCACTTCTCTGAGCCTAAAACGTCCGAAAAAGCAATCATTTAATAATGACAATAACTTTTGAACCATGCATGCTAGAATCATAATTCTTGCTTTCCTGGGTTGGAAATCTTCTGAATTTTCTATATTTAGTGCAGATTTGGTGAAAAAAGCTCAACTTTTTGAGTTATGCAAGTTTTCATAAAAGTGTGACTTGCAGGCTGGAAAGCCCATTTTTAAGCTTATCTGCGCCTGAAACGTCCGAAAAAGCAATCATTTAATAATGACAATAACTTTTGAACCATGCATGCTAGAATCATAAATCTTGCTTTCCTGGGTTGGAAATCTTCTGAATTTTCTATATTTAGTGCAGATTTGGTGAAAAAAGCTCAACTTTTTGAGTTATGCAAGTTTTCATAAAAGTGTGACTTGCAGGCTGGAAAGCCCATTTTTAAGCTTATCTGCGCCTGAAACGTCCGAAAAAGCAATCATTTAATAATGACAATAACTTTTGAACCATGCATGCTAGAATCATAATTCTTGCTTTCTTGGGTTGGAAATCTTCTGAATTTTCTATATTTAGTGCAGATTTGGTGAAAAAAGCTCAACTTTTTGAGTTATGCAAGTTTTCATAAAAGTGTGACTTGCAGGCTGGAAAGCCCATTTTTAAGCTTATCTGCGCCTGAAACGTCCGAAAAAGCAATCATTTAATAATGACAATAACTTTGGAACCATGCATGCTAGAATCATAATTCTTGCTTTTCTAGGTTGGAAATCTTCTGAATTTTCTATATTTAGTGCAGATTTGGTGAAAAAAGCTCAAGTTTTTGAGTTATGCAAGTTTTCATAAAAGTGTGACTTGCAGGCTGGAAAGCCCATTTTTGCACTTCTCTGAGCCTAAAACGTCCGAAAAAGCAATCATTTAATAATGACAATAACTTTTGAACCATGCATGCTAGAATCATAAATCTTGCTTTCCTGGGTTGGAAATCTTCTGAATTTTCTATATTTAGTGCAGATTTGGTGAAAAAAGCTCAACTTTTTGAGTTATGCAAGTTTTCATAAAAGTGTGACTTGCAGGCTGGAAAGCCCATTTTTAAGCTTATCTGCGCCTGAAACGTCCGAAAAAGCAATCATTTAATAATGACAATAACTTTTGAACCATGCATGCTAGAATCATAATTCTTGCTTTCCTGGGTTGGAAATCTTCTGAATTTTCTATATTTAGTGCAGATTTGGTGAAAAAAGCTCAACTTTTTGAGTTATGCAAGTTTTCATAAAAGTGTGACTTGCAGGCTGGAAAGCCCATTTTTAAGCTTATCTGCGCCTGAAACGTCCGAAAAAGCAATCATTTAATAATGACAATAACTTTGGAACCATGCATGCTAGAATCATAATTCTTGCTTTTCTAGGTTGGAAATCTTCTGAATTTTCTATATTTAGTGCAGATTTGGTGAAAAAAGCTCAAGTTTTTGAGTTATGCAAGTTTTCATAAAAGTGTGACTTGCAGGCTGGAAAGCCCATTTTTGCACTTCTCTGAGCCTAAAACGTCCGAAAAAGCAATCATTTAATAATGACAATAACTTTTGAACCATGCATGCTAGAATCATAAATCTTGCTTTCCTGGGTTGGAAATCTTCTGAATTTTCTATATTTAGTGCAGATTTGGTGAAAAAAGCTCAACTTTTTGAGTTATGCAAGTTTTCATAAAAGTGTGACTTGCAGGCTGGAAAGCCCATTTTTAAGCTTATCTGCGCCTGAAACGTCCGAAAAAGCAATCATTTAATAATGACAATAACTTTTGAACCATGCATGCTAGAATCATAATTCTTGCTTTCCTGGGTTGGAAATCTTCTGAATTTTCTATATTTAGTGCAGATTTGGTGAAAAAAGCTCAACTTTTTGAGTTATGCAAGTTTTCATAAAAGTGTGACTTGCAGGCTGGAAAGCCCATTTTTAAGCTTATCTGCGCCTGAAACGTCCGAAAAAGCAATCATTTAATAATGACAATAACTTTTGAACCATGCATGCTAGAATCATAATTCTTGCTTTCCTGGGTTGGAAATCTTCTGAATTTTCTATATTTAGTGCAGATTTGGTGAAAAAAAGCTCAACTTTTTGAGTTATGCAAGTTTTCATAAAAGTGTGACTTGCAGGCTGGAAAGCCCATTTTTAAGCTTATCTGCGCCTGAAACGTCCGAAAAAGCAATCATTTAATAATGACAATAACTTTTGAACCATGCATGCTAGAATCATAATTCTTGCTTTCCTGGGTTGGAAATCTTCTGAATTTTCTATATTTAGTGCAGATTTGGTGAAAAAAGCTCAACTTTTTGAGTTATGCAAGTTTTCATAAAAGTGTGACTTGCAGGCTGGAAAGCCCATTTTTAAGCTTATCTGCGCCTGAAACGTCCGAAAAAGCAATCATTTAATAATGACAATAACTTTGGAACCATGCATGCTAGAATCATAATTCTTGCTTTTCTATGTTGGAAATCTTCTGAATTTTCTATATTTAGTGCAGATTTGGTGAAAAAAGCTCAACTTTTTGAGTTATGCAAGTTTTCATAAAAGTGTGACTTGCAGGCTGGAAAGCCCATTTTTGCACTTCTCTGAGCCTAAAACGTCCGAAAAAGCAATCATTTAATAATGACAATAACTTTTGAACCATGCATGCTAGAATCATAAATCTTGCTTTCCTGGGTTGGAAATCTTCTGAATTTTCTATATTTAGTGCAGATTTGGTGAAAAAAGCTCAACTTTTTGAGTTATGCAAGTTTTCATAAAAGTGTGACTTGCAGGCTGGAAAGCCCATTTTTAAGCTTATCTGCGCCTGAAACGTCCGAAAAAGCAATCATTTAATAATGACAATAACTTTTGAACCATGCATGCTAGAATCATAATTCTTGCTTTCCTGGGTTGGAAATCTTCTGAATTTTCTATATTTAGTGCAGATTTGGTGAAAAAAGCTCAACTTTTTGAGTTATGCAAGTTTTCATAAAAGTGTGACTTGCAGGCTGGAAAGCCCATTTTTAAGCTTATCTGCGCCTGAAACGTCCGAAAAAGCAATCATTTAATAATGACAATAACTTTTGAACCATGCATGCTAGAATCATAATTCTTGCTTTCCTGGGTTGGAAATCTTCTGAATTTTCTATATTTAGTGCAGATTTGGTGAAAAAAGCTCAACTTTTTGAGTTATGCAAGTTTTCATAAAAGTGTGACTTGCAGGCTGGAAAGCCCATTTTTGCACTTCTCTGAGCCTAAAACGTCCGAAAAAGCAATCATTTAATAATGACAATAACTTTTGAACCATGCATGCTAGAATCATAAATCTTGCTTTCCTGGGTTGGAAATCTTCTGAATTTTCTATATTTAGTGCAGATTTGGTGAAAAAAGCTCAACTTTTTGAGGTATGCAAGTTTTCATAAAAGTGTGACTTGCAGGCTGGAAAGCCCATTTTTAAGCTTATCTGCGCCTGAAACGTCCGAAAAAGCAATCATTTAATAATGACAATAACTTTTGAACCATGCATGCTAGAATCATAATTCTTGCTTTCCTGGGTTGGAAATCTTCTGAATTTTCTATATTTAGTGCAGATTTGGTGAAAAAAGCTCAACTTTTTGAGTTATGCAAGTTTTCATAAAAGTGTGACTTGCAGGCTGGAAAGCCCATTTTTAAGCTTATCTGCGCCTGAAACGTCCGAAAAAGCAATCATTTAATAATGACAATAACTTTGGAACCATGCATGCTAGAATCATAATTCATGCTTTTCTAGGTTGGAAATCTTCTGAATTTTCTATATTTAGTGCAGATTTGGTGAAAAAAGCTCAATTTTTGACTTATGCAAGTTTTCATAAAAGTGTGACTTGCAGGCTGGAAAGCCCATTTTTGCACTTCTCTGAGCCTAAAACGTCCGAAAAAGCAATCATTTAATAATGACAATAACTTTTGAACCATGCATGCTAGAATCATAAATCTTGCTTTCCTGGGTTGGAAATATTCTGAATTTTCTATATTTAGTGCAGATTTGGTGAAAAAAGCTCAACTTTTTGAGTTATGCAAGTTTTCATAAAAGTGTGACTTGCAGGCTGGAAAGCCCATTTTTAAGCTTATCTGCGCCTGAAACGTCCGAAAAAGCAATCATTTAATAATGACAATAACTTTTGAACCATGCATGCTAGAATCATAATTCTTGCTTTCCTGGGTTGGAAATCTTCTGAATTTTCTATATTTAGTGCAGATTTGGTGAAAAAAGCTCAACTTTTTGAGTTATGCAAGTTTTCATAAAAGTGTGACTTGCAGGCTGGAAAGCCCATTTTTAAGCTTATCTGCGCCTGAAACGTCCGAAAAAGCAATCATTTAATAATGACAATAACTTTGGAACCATGCATGCTAGAATCATAATTCTTGCTTTTCTAGGTTGGAAATCTTCTGAATTTTCTATATTTAGTGCAGATTTGGTGAAAAAAGCTCAAGTTTTTGAGTTATGCAAGTTTTCATAAAAGTGTGACTTGCAGGCTGGAAAGCCCATTTTTGCACTTCTCTGAGCCTAAAACGTCCGAAAAAGCAATCATTTAATAATGACAATAACTTTTGAACCATGCATGCTAGAATCATAAATCTTGCTTTCCTGGGTTGGAAATCTTCTGAATTTTCTATATTTAGTGTAGATTTGGTGAAAAAAGCTCAACTTTTTGAGTTATGCAAGTTTTCATAAAAGTGTGACTTGCAGGCTGGAAAGCCCATTTTTGCACTTCTCTGAGCCTAAAACGTCCGAAAAAGCAATCATTTAATAATGACAATAACTTTTGAACCATGCATGCTAGAATCATAAATCTTGCTTTCCTGGGTTGGAAATCTTCTGAATTTTCTATATTTAGTGCAGATTTGGTGAAAAAAGCTCAACTTTTTGAGTTATGCAAGTTTTCATAAAAGTGTGACTTGCAGGCTGGAAAGCCCATTTTTAAGCTTATCTGCGCCTGAAACGTCCGAAAAAGCAATCATTTAATAATGACAATAACTTTTGAACCATGCATGCTAGAATCATAATTCTTGCTTTCCTGGGTTGGAAATCTTCTGAATTTTCTATATTTAGTGCAGATTTGGTGAAAAAAGCTCAACTTTTTGAGTTATGCAAGTTTTCATAAAAGTGTGACTTGCAGGCTGGAAAGCCCATTTTTAAGCTTAAGCTTATCTGCGCCTGAAACGTCCGAAAAAGCAATCATTTAATAATGACAATAACTTTGGAACCATGCATGCTAGAATCATAATTCTTGCTTTTCTAGGTTGGAAATCTTCTGAATTTTCTATATTTAGTGCAGATTTGGTGAAAAAAGCTCAAGTTTTTGAGTTATGCAAGTTTTCATAAAAGTGTGACTTGCAGGCTGGAAAGCCCATTTTTGCACTTCTCTGAGCCTAAAACGTCCGAAAAAGCAATCATTTAATAATGACAATAACTTTTGAACCATGCATGCTAGAATCATAAATCTTGCTTTCCTGGGTTGGAAATCTTCTGAATTTTCTATATTTAGTGCAGATTTGGTGAAAAAAGCTCAACTTTTTGAGTTATGCAAGTTTTCATAAAAGTGTGACTTGCAGGCTGGAAAGCCCATTTTTAAGCTTATCTGCGCCTGAAACGTCCGAAAAAGCAATCATTTAATAATGACAATAACTTTTGAACCATGCATGCTAGAATCATAATTCTTGCTTTCCTGGGTTGGAAATCTTCTGAATTTTCTATATTTAGTGCAGATTTGGTGAAAAAAGCTCAACTTTTTGAGTTATGCAAGTTTTCATAAAAGTGTGACTTGCAGGCTGGAAAGCCCATTTTTGCACTTCTCTGAGCCTAAAACGTCCGAAAAAGCAATCATTTAATAATGACAATAACTTTGGAACCATGCATGCTAGAATCATAATTCTTGCTTTTCTAGGTTGGAAATCTTCTGAATTTTCTATATTTAGTGCAGATTTGGTGAAAAAAGCTCAACTTTTTGAGTTATGCAAGTTTTCATAAAAGTGTGACTTGCAGGCTGGAAAGCCCATTTTTAAGCTTATCTGCGCCTGAAACGTCCGAAAAAGCAATCATTTAATAATGACAATAACTTTGGAACCATGCATGCTAGAATCATAAATCTTGCTTTCCTGGGTTGGAAATCTTCTGAATTTTCGATATTTAGTGCAGATTTGGTGAAAAAAGCTCAAGTTTTTGAGTTATGCAAGTTTTCATAAAAGTGTGACTTGCAGGCTGGAAAGCCCATTTTTGCACTTCTCTGAGCCTAAAACGTCCGAAAAAGCAATCATTTAATAATGACAATAACTTTTGAACCATGCATGCTAGAATCATAATTCTTGCTTTCCTGGGTTGGAAATCTTCTGAATTTTCTATATTTAGTGCAGATTTGGTGAAAAAAGCTCAACTTTTTGAGTTATGCAAGTTTTCATAAAAGTGTGACTTGCAGGCTGGAAAGCCCATTTTTAAGCTTATCTGCGCCTGAAACGTCCGAAAAAGCAATCATTTAATAATGACAATAACTTTGGAACCATGCATGCTAGAATCATAATTCTTGCTTTTCTAGGTTGGAAATCTTCTGAATTTTCGATATTTAGTGCAGATTTGGTGAAAAAAGCTCAAGTTTTTGAGTTATGCAAGTTTTCATAAAAGTGTGACTTGCAGGCTGGAAAGCCCATTTTTGCACTTCTCTGAGCCTAAAACGTCCGAAAAAGCAATCATTTAATAATGACAATAACTTTTGAACCATGCATGCTAGAATCATAATTCTTGCTTTCCTGGGTTGGAAATCTTCTGAATTTTCTATATTTAGTGCAGATTTGGTGAAAAAAGCTCAACTTTTTGAGTTATGCAAGTTTTCATAAAAGTGTGACTTGCAGGCTGGAAAGCCCATTTTTAAGCTTATCTGCGCCTGAAACGTCCGAAAAAGCAATCATTTAATAATGACAATAACTTTTGAACCATGCATGCTAGAATCATAAATCTTGCTTTCCTGGGTTGGAAATCTTCTGAATTTTCTATATTTAGTGCAGATTTGGTGAAAAAAGCTCAACTTTTTGAGTTATGCAAGTTTTCATAAAAGTGTGACTTGCAGGCTGGAAAGCCCATTTTTAAGCTTATCTGCGCCTGAAACGTCCGAAAAAGCAATCATTTAATAATGACAATAACTTTTGAACCATGCATGCTAGAATCATAAATCTTGCTTTCCTGGGTTGGAAATCTTCTGAATTTTCTATATTTAGTGCAGATTTGGTGAAAAGGGTTAGGGTTAGGGTTAGGGTTAGGGTTAGGGTTAGGGTTAGGGTTAGGGTTAGGGTTAGGGTTAGGGTTAGGGTTAGGGTTAGGGTTAGGGTTAGGGTTAGGGTTAGGGTTAGGGTTAGGGTTAGGGTTAGGGTTAGGGTTAGGGTTAGGGTTAGGGTTAGGGGTTAGGGTTAGGGTTAGGGTTAGGGTTAGGGTTAGGGTTAGGGTTAGGGTTAGGGTTAGGGTTAGGGTTAGGGTTAGGGTTAGGGTTAGGGTTAGGGTTAGGGTTAGGGTTAGGGTTAGGGTTAGGGTTAGGGTTAGGGTTAGGGTTAGGGTTAGGGTTAGGGTTAGGGTTAGGGTTAGGGTTAGGGTTAGGGTTAGGGTTAGGGTTAGGGTTAGGGTTAGGGTTAGGGTTAGGGTTAGGGTTAGGGTTAGGGTTAGGGTTAGGGTTAGGGTTAGGGTTAGGGTTAGGGTTAGGGTTAGGGTTAGGGTTAGGGTTAGGGTTAGGGTTAGGGTTAGGGTTAGGGTTAGGGTTAGGGTTAGGGTTAGGGTTAGGGTTAGGGTTAGGGTTAGGGTTAGGGTTAGGGTTAGGGTTAGGGTTAGGGTTAGGGTTAGGGTTAGGGTTAGGGTTAGGGTTAGGGTTAGGGTTAGGGTTAGGGTTAGGGTTAGGGTTAGGGTTAGGGTTAGGGTTAGGGTTAGGGTTAGGGTTAGGGTTAGGGTTAGGGTTAGGGTTAGGGTTAGGGTTAGGGTTAGGGTTAGGGTTAGGTTAGGAAGCAATCTTGATTTCTCAAGGTCCCCCCGAAAATTTTTGGGAGGTCCTTGGGAAACCAAGTCTCTGCACTGGCCATCATGGAAGCTGGAGCGTTTCTCACCTGCGTTCGTTTAGTCCATCTGGGAAAAGAGTGTTAAGTCTTTCTATCCAGTGTCTTTCTGCCCTGCGTCTTTCCTTTTGATTCCAATTGCTATTTGTTTGCAGGCCCCATATTTCTAAAGCCTGTAGTCCATGTTGAATGAAGTGGGCGACAAGATGTGTATTATTTTGTCTAATATTCCTAATGTTGTAAATGTGTTGTGCTAATCTACATCTGATAGAATTCCCCGTCTCCCCTACATATTTAATGTCACAGTGTTTACACTTTATGACATATATACAGTTTTCCGTAGTAGGTGTGATTGTTTGTTTAATTAGGTAGTTTGTGTTGGTGACGGTGTTCCTAACTGTGGTGGCCTTTTTGTAGAATGTGGGGCCCTGCGTTTGTGTTATGTTGATTTCTGGTAATTTACTTTTTACTAGGTAGTCTTTTAGGTTTTTGTTTCTTTTAAAGGCTGAGATGATTTTGTAATCTTGGATTATGTCTGTGTTCTGTAGTGTCTGGTTTACATTTTGTCTAATTTTTCTATTAGCATTTTGGCTAAATTCTGAGTACGTACTTATTAGAGGGATAATTTTTTGTGTGTCCCGTTGCCCTGTGGTTAAAAATGTTTTACGGACTTGCCTGAGGAACGATCTAGAGTATCCTCTCGGTCCCAGTGCCTTGAACAGGGTTTGGGTGGCCTTTTCAAAGTCCGTACGTTGCGAGCAGATTCTGTGGTACCTGAGCAACTGTGATTTTATTAAGCCTCTGTAGGTGTGCTTTGGATGAAGGCTGTTTTTGTGTAAGAGTGCATGTGTGTCTGTGTCTTTAAAGAAGACCTTTGTGTCTAAAGTTTGTGTTTGGGTGAATGAGGGTCCCTTATAAGTAGTTGTGTCTAGAAAATCTATCTGGTGGTCATTTGTGGAGTGTTTTACCGTAATTGTACTATGGTGTGTGTTGAGGATTTCTATCCATTGTTGAAATTCCTCTTTGCTATGTGTCCACGTTCCCCAAATGTCATCTAAGTACCTAAAATAATTGGTGGGTAGTTTGTCGCATTTTTCAAAAGCTGTCTCCTCCCAATGTGCCATGTAGATGTTAGCATAGGCAGGTGCAAATTTTTTGCCCATGGCTGTACCACTGATCTGTAAGTAGAATTCCTTGTTGAATTCAAAGTCGTTCCTAGTGAGGTTAATTTCTAGGAGTTGTATTAGTTCTGTGTCTGGGCGTTTGTCGTCCGGGTATTTTTCCATCCAGCGCTTTACTGCTGTTAACCCTGCGACCGTGTTAATGTTTGTGTAGAGGCTATCTATGTCTATGGTAAATAAGATTGTTTCCTGCGTTATTTTAATCTGTTTTATTTTGTTTACAAAATCATATGTATCTTTAATGTAGCTATTATGTTTTGTGGATAGTGGAGTGAGGAAGTGGTCTATGTATTCCGCGATCCTGTAGGATTCGCTGCCACAGTCTGACACAATAGGTCTTCCTGTCGGCACTTCATACGGAATAGTCCACGTTAGTGGTGATTTGTGTATTTTAGGTAGCAGGTAAAATCTACGGGGTCTGGCTTCCTCTTCCCCTATTAGGTAGCGTTTTTGTTTTTTAGTTATATCTTCATTTTCTAGAAGTGTTTGTAGGATATCTTCTATTTTCTGGGCTGTTTCTGGGTATATTGGTTTTGTTAATTTCTTATAATGTGACGTATTGTTTAATTGTCTGTGTGCTTCATATATATATTGTGTTCTGTCTAGGATAACTATTGCACTACCCTTGTCCGCTGGTTTAATAACTATCTGTTTGTTGTTAGCTAATTGAAAGAGGGCTTCACATTCTCCTCTGCTAAGGTTATCTTTGTCTCTGTGAGACTGCGGGTTTAATGTGTTAATTAGGCTTTGGTTCTCCTCAATTACTTGTGTTATTATGTTAGGGATTTGGTTGTTTCTTGGTTCCCAATCAGATTTTGGTATGAAATGTTTTTGTTCCGAATCTTCTGACCTGTCAAAGAAGGCTGCTAATTTAAGCTTTCGGTGGAAATCTTGGATTTCTCCTCTTAGGATTTCCTTTTGTTTCTTACGAATATTTACCGTGGGGACAAACGATAAGCCTTTTTCTAGTAGACTAATCTGATTTTGTGTAGGTGTGAAGTTCTGAGCTAGTAGGATGATGTTCTTATACCCCTCCCTATTTGGGTTTGTGGGGGTGTTTAGTTTAAATTGTGTAGCCAGTGTTTTAACATCTTGTCTGCTGTCTCACCTGTCCAGTGGATCCCGTCTCCGGTGGTGTGGAAGTCCTGTTCTGGGAGTTTTGGTAGGCATGGCATGTTCCTGGAGATGTGGTCATTGATTTCCTCCAGGTTGAGTTTATGGGGGTCTTCTAGTTGCTGTGAGTAGTTGATCAGCGGTATCCAGATTTCAGCTGCTGGGAAGGTGGCCTTGGTGTTTTTCACCATCATCTGGAGTTGTTTCACAGCTGTCTTCTTAGGTTGTTGCTCCCTGTTGTTTATTCCAACCGACAGAATGACCCTCTGTACCTTGTCGTTTCATGGAGTTTTTTCTAGAAGATGTGCCATGTGGTAAAACGTTGCTCCGGGGTAGCTGTCGATCTGGACGTCCTCTCTGGAGTAAGATTCTATCCTCGAGAGATTGGAATCTCCCAAGATTATATTTGGTTTGACCGCTGTAAGTGTCCATTGTTGAATTTTCCGGGTTAGGGTTAGGGTTAGGGTTAGGGTTAGGGTTAGGGTTAGGGTTAGGGTTAGGGTTAGGGTTAGGGTTAGGGTTAGGGTTAGGGTTAGGGTTAGGGTTAGGGTTAGGGTTAGGGTTAGGGTTAGGGTTAGGGTTAGGGTTAGGGTTAGGGTTAGGGTTAGGGTTAGGGTTAGGGTTAGGGTTAGGGTTAGGGTTAGGGTTAGGGTTAGGGTTAGGGTTAGGGTTAGGGTTAGGGTTAGGGTTAGGGTTAGGGTTAGGGTTAGGGTTAGGGTTAGGGTTAGGGTTAGGGTTAGGGTTAGGGTTAGGGTTAGGGTTAGGGTTAGGGTTAGGGTTAGGGTTAGGGTTAGGGTTAGGGTTAGGGTTAGGGTTAGGGTTAGGGTTAGGGTTAGGGTTAGGGTTAGGGTTAGGGTTAGGGTTAGGGTTAGGGTTAGGGTTAGGGTTAGGGTTA